>NC_056733.1:842215788-842455788 GCF_019279795.1 Protopterus annectens | reverse complement strand
GTCATTATTAGGGCTCAGACATAGTTTTAAAATGGGACTGCTTTCATTTAATAAGGAAGTCCATCATGTTAGTTTAAAAGACCACAGTTTTAATTTCACCCAGTATATTTTCTCTACCTATGCTTATCTTTTTGAAGACACTCTAGGCAAGCTTCCAGTTGTGTACTCCATGACGTTAGACCCAGACGTCAGCCCAGTTGTCAGGCCAGCCCAGACGTTTCCAGTAGCTATGCAGAACAGAGTCAAAGCCAAGCTAGATACAATGGTACAACAAAGTGTACTTTGTCCAGTTAATGAACCAACTGAATGGGTATCCTCCATGGTGGCAGCTCATAACAAAAGCTTGGATGATATCAGAATATGCATTGATCCATGAGATTTGAGCAAGGCACTGAAAAGATCTCATCATCCAATGCGCATAGTGAAAGAATTTGCAGCACTGATGCCAAATGCCACTGTTATTTTGGTCTTAGATGCAAAGAGTTAATTTTGGCAAATTTTGCTTGACAAGAAATCTTCGTTTCTAACTACATTTAGTACTCTGCTTGGCAGTTACAGATTTTTGAGAATGCCATTTGGGATAAATTCTGCCAGTGAAGTATTTCAAAGTACAATAGAGAACATTTTTTTTTTTCTGAGTATCTTTGTACTATTATAGTAGATGATATTCTAGTAGGAGGTAATGGTGAAGCAGGGCATGACAGAAACCTTGAGAAAGTTCTGGAAAGAGCTCATCAAGTGAATCTTAGGCTGATTCCTATGAAGTGTAAGTTAAGGCTGTCAGAAGTTACTTATGTTGGTCATTTGTTTACCATTTCAGGCTTACGACCAAACCCTTCCAAGCAAACAGCTATTCTTTAGATGCCAGCTCCAGACAATTTTCAAGCCCGTCAATGCTTTGTTGGCATGGTTAACTACCTAGACAAGTTCATTCTGGATTTAAGACAACTAGCAACACCGCTTAGAGAGCTGACATGTAAAGATGTATCCTAGTCATGGTTGGAACAAAACCAGAGTGCATTTGATGTCCCGAAACAGAGAATTGCCAGTCCACCAAATCTCAGACACTATAATGTTCACAAACCAGTTGCTCTTTCCTGTGATGCTTTGAAATTTGGTCTTTGTGCAGTCCTCCTTCAAGAAGGTCAACCTGTTGCCTATGCATCCAGATCTCTAACCTAAACTGAAATGCAGTATGCTCAGATAGAGAAAGAACTCTTGGTAATTGTGTTTGTCTGTTCGAAGTTTCATGATTATATTTATGGTAGACCTATCCAGATCAAAACAGACCACCAACCTAGAATCACTATTTTGAGAAAGCCTATGCATTCAGATCCAGCCAGGTTGCAACGTATGATGTTGAGATTGCAGAAGTACAATTTCAGTCCTGTCTACACAAAAGGCAAACTTCTTTATCTTGCTGATACAGTGCTATGGCTTCTATACATAGTAACCAAGATGCGAATCCTGTACAGATTAATCATAATATTCAAGGAGCCAATAGAAGAAATTTGAACTCGGGCAGCTTTCGTTCAAGTTTTGTGAATACAAACATGCCTCTACCGATGAAGTCAGCCGATGTATTTCCACCTACGGAGACTACGTCAAATGAAGTTGTCACTCAAATTAGTAGTGAAGCTATGGGCATATGAGAGGGTCCCCCTGGTGAAACTATGACAGTTTCATGTTTTTCAACGGCTGGTGCAGTTAGGAAGAACTTTGGTAGTAATTCCAATAACAAACTGAATACGTTAGATGTGATAATGGCGAGCAGCAGCTTGTTCCCTTCTTTTCCTCTACCCATCCGGCAGTTGCCCGAGGCGAGTTGGTCGCCGCATGGGCGGGCAGGCAAGAGGAAGTTGCACCACTTGACGGAGGACAGACACGAATTTCAGAAAAAGGTACTGAAACCAATACCAAAGACTTAGTGGTAAACTTATCACGATATCACCTAACTGATAATGAAAGGTCTTTATTAAATCATGGCCTTTCGTTTATACCATCGAAATCAGTAGATATCACTGACTTTATATTAGATATGAAAATGTTCATTCGGGAAGTTAGTTTAAACCTAATGTTTGGTAATATGAACACAGGTAAAAGAAATGTATTTTCTAAACCTTCTGTTTTTATACCACAGGGACATCCTATATTAGAGACATTTGAGAAAGCCTGTGAGTGTGATTTATTCGAATTGTATAAATAAAATAGTAAATCTGAGTTTTACAACTTAACTTATGATGAATTTCGATCAATAAGAGGATTACAAGATAATAGAGAGATAGTTATTAGGCAGGCGGATAAGGGTGGCACCATCGTAGTATTGGACACTGGAATGTATGCAACCAGTATGAGGAATATGCTGGGTGATGGTGAGACCTATCAAACATTAAACAGAGCCATGTTAAACAAATTGATTAGAAATGTGCAATCTGAGCTATATGATATGTTTTTATGTCAAACAATTGATAGTGATTTGTATAAGTATTTATTAGTTGAGAATCCCCTTATTCCTACCATAAGGGGATTTCCTAAGGTGCATAAAACTTATGTTGATCCACCGATGAGACCTATAGTCTCGGGTGGTGGTTGGCTTATGGAACCAGCTTCTATATTTATTGAGAAGCAACTTTGACCAGTAGTTAATGACACTATTTCTATATTGAGAGATACACAAGATTTTTTGGAAAGTTATGGTGCTTATATTTTGAATAATAAAGAGGCACATGCTGATTTATTGGTCACATTGGATGTGGCCTCCCTTTTCACTTCGGTTCCAAATAATACAGGAATGGAACTTTTTAGATTATTTTTAGTTGAAAAAGGACTATCCAGAAGTTCCATCATTAAGATTTTAGCTTTACTTGAATTAGTATTGAATAATAATGTGTTCTTACATGAGAATGTTTATTATTTACAGAGAAAAGGGGTTGCGATGGGTTCCCCGTGTGCCAACTCGTATGCCAACTTAGTGTTGGCATATTGGGAAAGCACATATGTCCTGTCAAATGTTATTTTTAACAAACATATAAAATTTTATAAATGTTTTGTGGATGATGTGTTTTTAACATGGAGAGGCACAGAAATGGAGTTAAATGACTTCATTGAATATATTAATGGTACCACAGATTTTTTTGAAATTTTAACAGAAACATTCGTATGAGATGATGGAATTTTTGGATTTGAAAGTGATTAAAATGAATGGTGAGATATATTCTGAGATATATAGGAAACTATGCTGGAAGAACAATATGTTACATAGAAATAGTATGCATCCCCAGCATATATATCAGAATATAGTGAAAGGACAGACTTTGAGAATGTCACGTCTTACTACAAGTGATGGCAGTTACAGTAAGAAACAAGATATGTTAGTAAATGATTTAATGTCAAGAGGATATAGTAAATATGAAGTTGAATCTGTTTATCAAATAAATAATTCAATAAGAAAAGGAAAAGGGAAACCATATTTACATAGGAACGGTAGGAATATTAGTAATAATCAGCAAAATAATGGAAATAGAGTAGTGAGTCCGTATTCAAACATGAATAAAGGAATCAAAGGAATCATAGAAAAGAACTGGGGGATACTCACTACAGATGAGAAAATAGCTCAAGTAGTGGGTCAAAGACCCCGCATCTCATATAAAGATACAAAGTCACTTAAGAGTCTGTTATGTTATGAAAACAGCAACAACAGGAGTACATTTGTGAGAACAAACAGACAGGGACGCTACCTTGTAGAAGTTGTAATCATTGTGTATATATGTCAGGAAGTGATCAATTTGTACATCCAGATACAAACCATGGATATAAATTCAATTTCTATGCTGATTGTAAGTCAAGGAATTTAGTATACATAGCTGTCTGCCAGATTTGTTCATGTTTTTATGTAGGGAAAACCAATAGGAGTCTTAGGGAGCGGGTTAGAGAACATCTTTATGCAATAAATAGAGAAGATGAACACAATGCTCTAGCCCGGCATGTTTTAGACAAAGGGATGGCACATAAATTAAGTTTAATGTTTTAGAATTAATTGGGGTAACAAACAGGTTGGGAGATATAAAGAACTACACTGAGGAACGTGAAAACAGATGGATAATAAGATTACAGAGTCACAGGGGACATGGTTTAAATGAAAAAGTAACTTTAAAACCATTTTTAGCAGCACACCCCTATGCTCACTAGGTTTAGAGTAGGTCTATATGTATATATGAGTTGTTGATTTTATTTTTGCTTTTATACATATAATTCTCTTATATATTTCTTATATATGTATATATATATATATATATATATATATATATATATATATATATATATATATATATATATATATATGTATGTATTTATATATTTTATATGTTTTACCAATATAGTTGCATATATGTTTTTTAAAAAATGTTTTTTATATATGCATAGGATACATGCATTTGATAGGATTATATGCCTGTTGCTTTTAGAATGTGAATGGTTGCATGATGAGTTGATTGTTTGATTGATTAATTGAGTAGAAGGTGGGTTATGTTTTATAAATGTGACTAAAGTTGTCAGTAGTCTTGAAAGTCTGATGAAGCATTGTAAAACATGAAAGCGCTTACTTTATTTTTGTTACTGCAGTCAATAAATCGTGTTCTAAGCCTCATTCTGTTTGTCTGCGAATTAATACTTGCTGATACAGTATCCAGATCACCCAGAAATACCACTGAAGAGCATAATAATGAGAAACTTGATTTTGAAGTCATGGAAGTGATTAATTTTTCTTCCACACATCTCGATGAGCTTAGAAATCATACATCCTCAAATCCAGTTGTACAGAAACTCAACCACTTTATCAATCAAGGATGGCAGTCAAAGCAATCTAGCTTACCTCAAGAAGTGCAACCATATTTTCCTTACAGAGATGAAATTTTGTCTGATAATTTTATTGTTATGAAAGGTCCAAAAGTAATTGTTCCAAAGTCTTTGCAACAAGAGTATATTACTATCTTGCATTGTGGCCACCCAGGAGCCGATTCTCCTAAAAGGAGGGTGAGAAGACTAGTGTCTTGGCCTTCTGTGTCACAAGACATTGAGAGAGCACTTTCATCTTGTTCTGAATGTAATAGTAAAAAGCCACATCAACAGAAGGAACCACTTCAGCTAAACCAGATTCCTGAACTACCTTGGTCGACAGTAGCCACTGACATTTTTGAGTGGAATAGTCAACATTAACATTGGTGTTAGTAGTCTACTATTCAAATTGGTTTGAGATTGACCTACTTCCTAAGCTAGCATCGAGTACTGTCATTACTAAGATGAAGCATCATTTCTCAGTCTATGGTAGTCTGCACAAAGTTATTTCTGACAATGGTACACAGTTTACTAGCTAGCAGTTCAAAGGATTTGCCAAAGAGTGGGACTTTTCCTATGTCACAAGTAGTTCTGAGTACCCACAGTCAAATGGTTTGGCAGAACATGCAGTTCAAACTGCGAAACCCTTACTGGACAAGTCAAAATGAGATAATAGTGATGTTTTCCCGAATCTCTTGAATCTCTGAAATATTCCTTGTGATAAACATCTTGGTTAACCTGCCCAGAGACTTCTGTCAAGACAAACCAGAACTACATTACCAATCAGCAGTATTTTATTGGTTCCAAGGGCTACGAATAACAGATCAGTGAAAGCCCATCTGTTAAAGAAAGGCTTATCCCAGTAGTCTTACTACAATATGTCCGGCAAACCGCTCACTCCATTACGTGAAGGAGAGACAGTGAGGACAAACGTGCAAAGGCTATGATCAGTTTGGAGTTGTGAAGAGTGTTTGCCCAGAGCTGAGATAATACATTGTGGAATCACAAGGAGCAGAGTTAAGTTAGAATCGGAAACATTTGATGCCAGTGTCCTAGCCTGTGAGAAAGACTGTTTATCTCAAAGTGAGTTGTCCAATGATCCAGTTCCTAAGTCATTCCAATATCCCAGTTCCTGAGATGAATTCCAAAGTTCCTGATACGAGTTGTTCAACCGAAGACTGTTTATGTTGCTAAACCCAGTTCTGTTTACTATATCATTAGACCAGGTCATATTTCCAGACTGTGTTACAGATACAACTTGGACATGAACAGTATTTGTTTCTAATATCTATATATTATTGCATGTCTTATTCTAATGTCATTTCATTGAAGACAATCTATTTAAGAGGAAGGATGTGGCTCAGTTTGTGTATACAACTTTAAGAAGCTTTCTAAGCATTTGCACAAGTGTATAAATACTGAGCACATGCGAGCCTGACTGCCATTTTGTAGTAAGCTGTTGAGATGTAAGCATGCATGTCTGTGTAGTCTTTAAGTTAATCAGTTCATTTATATTTTGTAATGCTGCTATCCATCCTGATGTGTTTCTATGTAGTAAAGCATATAAATGAACTACCCCACCCTGTTCTTCATCTATAATTGAGAAGGATGACCGACACCAATGGTAGGGTGTACTCTTACCCTTATCTGTAGCTGCAGAATGTTTATACCAATGGAATATCTTCCTTCTGGAGTAAGGAGGTAGCAGATTTTGCAACACCCAAAGAGCATTAAGTGTATTTTTGATTTAATGTGTGCGATGTGTATAGATGTGTCGATTTTTTTTCTCATTGAAAGCTTATGCCTTCAAAAAGAAAAAGCATGACTCCATTTTTCTGTGAAAGTTCACTTTCTCGATTACTGGTTTACCGAACCAGTAATATTAAAGCAAAAAACACTGCGGTACTGAAGCACACTACAGTGGGGATAAGGGAATATACCTGTTATCCCACTGTAGTATGATCTTGGAGTTAGTATATATAAAATAGCGGAGGTGTGGGGGGTGCAGTGGGGGCTTGCCTCCCTGCAAAAATATCCTTGCAGTGTTTTTTTGCTCTAATATTACCGGTTCGGTGAACTAGTAATCGCAAAAATGCACTTTTGTTTAAGTGCACTTTCACATAAATGGGGTTGTACTTTTTCTTTTCAAAAGCGTGAGCTTTTGATGAGAAAAAGTAGACTCGTATAGATATATTTAGGATTGCAGCTAAGGTGATACACTGATACTGGAAAAAATACACTTGTTCTGTAGATTGGTTATTGGAGAACACAGGTGTGAGTAGTAGTGGAAACCAGTTTTGTTTCTGCTTTGAGCCAAAAACATGACTTTGTTCTTTTTAATTTTCAGAGTGAGTTGTTTACCGAGCAGCAAAGGATGTAAGTTTGCTGACTTAAATGTAGCTTGTCAAATATTGTTTGTAGTTAAGCCTAGATTCATAGAAGACAAGGATGTCTACATAAAAAAAAGAAATTGCATAAAAAATGAAACGCATTATATTCTACCCAATGTCACCAAGCTTTGGCGTTCCATTTGTACAGCTTTGAGGCAATTCAAACACCTACAAAACTTTAAAATGCAGCTAAAACTATACCTGTCAGAGTCCTGGACTTACTCTTGCTCAACTCCCAGCTAATCTGACATCAACTATACAGAAGCTATCACTCTAAAATGGCTCCCTTTTGAAATGTCAGCACTTGAAATGCTGAGTGCTGATATGCTAGGAAAAAAGACCAAAAACACAGGAGAAGAGCGAATCTCAGAGATCACTCTTCTCTTTAAAACTTCGTTTTGCAGGAGGGAAGCTACCCTGCACCTCCCCATGTGAGGGGCACACCCCCACACACCCCTGAACTTATATATACCAACTCCGAGATTGCCATACCTCAGAGTGCAAGGAATATTCTGAGAAATGGCATCTCATACTAAGTATGCGTAAGTCCAGTCCTTTGGCCATTCAGTCTCTGGATTTCAGGACTCAGTCTAGCAGGTCCCAACATTTCAAATGGCTACCCTCTAAAACTCAAAAACTTTTAATTATGTACTTACCATAACTTTGGATGTATGGGATCCATCTCGCCTACATTCATGACAGATGGGTTCGGAGCCGATCCATCGGCTCCGACTCGGCAACTTATATACTAGCACGAAGTCTCTCATTGGCTGGGCTATACCCTATCCCAGGATGCACTACACCTGCTTCCCCAGATCTTGTTTGTTCGCTTTCTTACACCCATGTAAACACAGAGACACTATAAGTCACTATAACCAACTAAAGTTCTTCAAGAAAGAACGCCAAGAAAAAAGTGACTACAGCTCCTCTAAATCCAAAAGGCAGGGGGAAGGAGGGTGGGTAGTTATGAATGTGAGATGGATCCCATACATCCAAAGTTATGGTAAGTACATAACTAAAAGATGTAATGGGATCCTATCTCGCCTACATTCATGACAGATGGGACAGCCCCTAGCACCTACATCCCGGTGGCTCATTGGAACACACTCCTGAGAACCGTGGAACCAAAGGAAGCTCTGCCTCGAGAAACCACATCCAATTTGTAATGAGAAATAAAAGTGTATGGAGAAGTCCAGGTTGCCGCAGCACAAATATCATCAATGGATAACTTGGAGTGAAAAGCTACGAAGTAGCCATTGCCCTGGTAGAATGAGCCTTGACTGGAAAGGAAGGTCTTTATTGGCCTGTGAATAAACAAAGGTGATACAATCTTTAATCCATTTTGATATGGAGGCTTTTGATACTGGTTGACCCAATTTGTTCACTGCAAAAGAAACAAACAATTGATTTGATTTTCGCTTGAGCGGTTCTATTCAAATAAAAACGTAACTGTCTATGTACGTCCAATTGATGCAAAGTATATTCTGCGTTATTAGAGAATTCTGGGAAAAACACAGGGAGTTCTATGGTTTGTTGCAAACAGAAAGAAGAGGCCACCTTTGGAATAAATGCAGGGTTCAATTTCAATGAAACTCTATGTTTGTGAAAATCAAATAGGGAGGATCAGAACAAAGAGCTTGAAGTTCTGAAACTCGCCTAGCAGATGTTATGGCTACTAAAAGGGCCGTTTTCCAAGACAGAAATTTTAAATCAGAAGTAGCAGCTGGTTGAAAAGGACGGGCAGTTAGGGCAGCAAGAACCATATTCAAATCCCAAGGAGGAACAGGATGAGATAAAGGAGGCCTAAGGAGCCAAGCCCTTAAGGAATGCCTTACAAAGTTTATGAGACATCAATGAAGGTTCTATTGACGCATGAAAACTAGTGCTTGCCGCTAGCTGAACCTTAATGGTAGAAACCAAGAGCCCGACTGAAACAGGAAGGCCAGAAAATTCAGAACCTCCGATACTGGAGCAGTGAGAGGATCTATACCTCGTTCTTGAGCCCAGAAGGCAAACCTTTTCCATTTACTGGAATAAAGTTTGATGGTGGAAGGTTTATGGGAAGAAGACAGAATGTGGACCACATCCGTCGAGAGAGCATTATCTCGGACTAAGGATGGAAGTGGAGTAACCATGCTGCCAACTTCAGGGACCTGAGAGACGGATGAAGCCGCCCTGACTGATGAGTCAACAGGTCTGGCACCGGATCCAGAAACCATGGACCTTCTATCGCATGCCTCTGTAGGAAAGGGAACCAAACTTGACGAGGCCAGTGCGGGGCAATCAGAATCATCTCGCTCTCCATGTAAATGGCCTTCTGTATCACCCTCGGTAGGAGGGGAACGGAGGGAAGGAGAGAAGACCGGGGCCAAATGTGAGTCAGAGCCCCTGGGAATCTGAAGGGAACAGTGTGAAGAACTCTCTGCATTTCGCATTGTGGGGGCTGGCAAACAGGTCACAGCAAGGAAGACCCCATCTGTCAAAGATTTTCGCAGCTATACTCTGATTGAGGGACCACTCGTGGGGCAAGAGAATGGTCCTGCTTAATCTGTCCGCAATCACATTGGACTTCCCATGTGCGTTGCCATTAGAAAGTGGTTGGTAGCTACCGCCCAGTGCCAAAGTCTCATGGCTTCTCTGCATAGTGGTAAGACCTGGTACCCCTTGCTTGTTTATGTACCATACTACCGACATGTTGTCGGATAGGATCGCAATTGGGCCCTGTGGGAGAGCGTGATGGAGAGCTTGGAGTACCAATAGTACCGCTCTCATCTCCAGGACATTGATATGCAAATGTGTTTCCTGGATCTGCCATGTGCCTTGGACCGACCTGTCCAGGTAATGACCCCCCCACCCTACCTGGGAGGCGTCCGTGGTCACAGTGGCAACGGGACGTTGAGGAATAAAGGATCGCCCTTGGTCGAGATTTGACTGTAGAAGCCACCAACGCAGATCTCGACGGCAACTTTCCGTGATTATGATTAAGTGGTTTAAGGGCAGTTCCTGATAAGACCATTGAACCGACAGTAGCCATTGTAGAATTCGCATGTGAAGTCTGGCCAAGGGAACTAGAAGTATAGTTGACGCCATCGAGCCCAACAGTTGTAGGATCCGATGGGCCGGGGCTCTCTGTAAGTGAAGGCAGGATTTGACTTGATCTTGTAAGATCTGAATTCTTGCTGGTAAAAAGGCACGCATTCTTTTTGTGTCTAAGTCTGCGCCTATGAAGGTAATACGCTGAGAAGGCTGTAGTACAGATTTTTGCAAATTGAATGTGATCCCCAAGAAATGGCCCAAGGTGAACGTGGCTCTGAGCGCTTGGAGAAGTAGATGCTCGGAGGTGGCTGTAAGGAGCCAGTCGTCTAGGTAAGGAAACACCTGGAATCCCAGACTTCTCAGGTGAGCAGTTACCACTGCCAGACACTTGGTGAACACCCTGGGGCTGTGGTGAGACCAAAGGGCAGTGCTCGAATTGGAAATGACTGGCTCCGAGGCGGAAGCGTAAATGTCTCCTGGACTCTTGAGCTATGGGAATATGATAGTAAGCGTCCTGGAGATCTATCGAGCACATCCATGCATCTTTTTCCAGCAAAGGAAGAATAGATTGAAGAGTGACCATTCGGAATTTGGACTTCTTGACGAAACGATTCAATGAACTGAGGTCCAAAATGGGCCTGAAGTCCCCTGTCTTTTTTGGTACCAAAAATAATTTTGAGTAAGTTCCTGATCCGATCTGGTCGATGGGGACAGGCTGGATGGCTCTTTTTTCCAGCAGCTTTGAAACTTTTAATGCTGCCTGATCCCGCTGACTGGGTGGCACGTCCGGGATTTCCCTTAAAGAAAGGGGGGGTTTGTTGAAAGGGATGATATATCCTCCGGTAATAATGTGAAGCACCCACTGATCGCTTGTTATGGATTCCCAAGCTTGTGGATGCGCCAAGCGACCCCGACTGGCTCGGAGTTGCACAGTCGGGCAACCACTCAGAACGCTGGTTGTATGAAGAACCACGAAAGGAATCGCGGTCTCCAGAGTTACGGGGCCTCTGCCACCTCTGGGGCATCTTCAAAATTCCCCGCCTCTGGAGGGGAATCACTGGGTGGAGTAGAAAGACTTTTGGGATTTTTAAACCACATTCTCCTCCTCTCCCAGCCTTGGGATAAGGCCTGGAAGGAGCGGAATAACGGGCCCCAACGGCAGTCAAAGTCTTGCCCTCCTGCTCGCACCAAGTTAGTGTGTCCTTCACCTTGGGTCCAAACAAAGATGACCCATCAAAGGCGTCGGCGAAGGAAGACTTGAAGGCCTCCATTAAGCGAACAAGCGTAACCAGGCTTGTCTCCTAAGGGCAACGCCTGTTCCGCTGCTCTACTCGCCTCGGCCGCATACGAGATGAGCCTCATGGACGAGTTAACAATAGAACAAAGAGTAGTCATCTGTGCCAACAGTCGAGGCCAGCGCTTCAGGTAGATTACCAACAAGGAGTCATTTAGCTCTTTGAGAAGATCCCTTTGGAGCCTCAGAAATGACATAAATAATTCAGCGACCATAAGGTAAAGGCCGCTGAGGACAGCCTATCCATACTCCTAGCATCTTTATTAGGCGGCCGAA
The DNA here is from genome assembly GCF_019279795.1 of Protopterus annectens. Taxonomy (NCBI): domain Eukaryota; kingdom Metazoa; phylum Chordata; order Ceratodontiformes; family Protopteridae; genus Protopterus; species Protopterus annectens. Next base: position 842,443,959 of record NC_056733.1, on the reverse strand, counting down.
TAGACGCCGAAGCCTCTGCCACGTCCCGGTGTGTGGCAAAAGCCCCCACCAAAGCATCTACCGGTACACCCTTTGTGAGAAATTCTTTCTGGGGAGCTGACAAGAATTTATTGGGCCTCGCAGGCACCGGTTCCACAGAATCAGGTGTTCCCACACCTTCGAGAAACCAAATCAAGGAGTTCATCGAAGCGGAGACACCCAGGAGGCGGAGGGCTGGGCCCCAAAGGCCTTGAGGAAGACTGACTCCTCAGTTGAAGGGGTTTTGGCTTGCCAGTCACCTCTGTCTTAGAATCTCCAAGATATCTGAGAAGGAGATATCATCCAAGATGATTTGGGGACCCTTCAGCGTCATCGAGGTCAGTATCCGATGTAATAGACTCATCTTGGGAGTCTACGTGCTTCTTACACAATTTCTTCCGTGGGGGGTCGTCAAGCAGTTTCGGACGGACCACCCGAAGAAGGAACCCGATTGGGGTATCCTCAGGCCCTGGGGCCCGCTGCCGGGGCTGCAACGCAACAGAGGCACCAGTCTCCAAATCTAGGGACGGTGAGGTAGAGTCTAGTTGAACCGGCAAAGGCATGGCCTCATGGCCTCAAAGGCCGGACCTCCAGAATCCAAGGAAGTCACTGGTCTAGAGGCCACGATGGCACTGGGAATTCCAGCAGCTGATGCTCGAGAGGAAGACTAGGCACGAAGCACCTAATCCCAAAGTGTTCCCCTCGGGCCTGGCTGTAGAGGTCGCAGTACCAAACCCTGAACCGGAGGACAGGGTAGGAAGCATGGTCGGAGCCGAAAGGCCTGATAGGGGTCTCTGCTCCGACCGTATGGCTCCACATTGCTCCACCACCACCGCCAACAACTCAGAGGAGGTTGGAGGAGGAATCAAATGTGTCGGGGATCGGCTCCAAAGCAAACTGTGCTGGAGCGAGACCATTTTAGCAGACACTGGAGATTGGAAGAGCCTCTGTAAAACCCTATCCAGGTCCAGGTCTGATAGTCTGGAGGATTTGGAGGTAGACACTCGAGAAGACTTTCCTCTCGGCTCCGAGGGAGAAGGGGACCCGGCTCAAACGGCTCCAATACTGTCGGCGCCGACTCCACCACCTCATGGACCACCATCGGCACCGAAGAAGCCTTCTTCGGAGCCGAGGGGAAGAGTCTGAGCTGCACACTTCCACCGGCCCAAGCCATTGGAGCCGATGGAGGTGATTCACCTCGATACTCCAACTTGCGGCTCCGAAGCCAATGGAGCCGAAGTAGGAGGTATCGAGGCAGACTCTTCACACTCGGCCCAAGTCAGTGGAGCCGAGGAAGAAGAGGTCAACTTTTCTTTTAGAAGTCGGCTCCGACGGACTTGTCAGAGCCGACGATCTTTTCTTTTTGGAAGCAACAGGAGGATTCAAAGCTTCCTCAAAGGAGGGTTTAATAAGCCCTTTTAAAATAAGCTTGTTCTTACGTTCTTGAAGAACTCTAGCAGAAAAAGCATGACATACGCTACAAGTCTCTTGTAAATGTTTCGGCCCCAAACAATAAACACAAATTGAATGGCTGTTTGTTATGGACATTTTATAACTGCACCTAGTGCATTTTTTAAACCCTGACTTTTGTTCTTTAGACATAGTACAGGTACTACAACAAATAGAGTTCACCACAAAAATCAAGCACTATAAAGAAAGAAGCGCCAACTGACAAGCTGAGACTCACTGGCGCAAGCACTTAGAGGAAATTTACCTCACAAACTGACAAAATACAACGGCCCAAGCCTCTAATTTAAATGGGCTTGGCCCGAAAAGACAAATAACCACAAAGGAATTAAATTTAATAGTACAAAAGCTCTTTTAACTAAAGTAGTACACAAGAGTAGGGCAAGGGCCCTCTAAGTATAACGGCCTTGCCCGACAGAAAAAAGGAACAAGTACCAGACGACACTCAAGCACTCAAACTTCACAAATAGTATAAAGAAGCTGTTAAAACAGCTGTTTGGTTAATATATGACAAAAAAAAAACCAAGGTCAAGGACCAATAAAGGTAAAAATAAACACTTAGCTCCAGCCAAGTCGAGACCACGTCCAGCTTGTAAAGTGGCAAACGAGATCTGGGGAAGCAGGTGTAGTGCATCCTGGGATAGGGTATAGCCCAGCCAATGAGAGACTTCGTGCTAGTATATAAGTTGCCGAGTCGGAGCCGATGGATCGGCTCCGAACCCATCTGTTATGAATGTAGGCGAGATAGGATCCCATTACATCATTAGTTTTTACCACTGGTCTACTCATTCTCTGTCTCTCCTTATCACTCTAACCCTATTTCTTCATCACCCTCCACCTATCCCTGTTTCTGTTCTACTTTATTATTCATAATTCATACCAGGAGCAACTCCTAGTTTACAACTCACCTGAGTTATTTTACCCACCACATTATTATCCCCTACCATTACTATTTCTCTCTCTCTCTCTCTCTCTCTCTCTCTGTCAATTCCACCCCTTCCAAGCCTCACAATTCTCACTAAAGCTGGCAACTTACCTCACCACCTCCACCTCCCAACCAGTATAAGCCACCACTAGCCTATCCCATTTCTTTCAGCTGGATGTCTTGCAATACCTACACTCTAGTCCCTGACTATCCACCAGGTGACTTGCAAGCCAAATTATCCAAACTCTGTTTACTATGCTCTTAACCATGCCTAACCTAAACTTCAAACAGTCTGTTCATATCTCTACACAAAATGTATTTGAGTCCGAAAAAAATGCATCTCTGATTAACTCATATTATTTTGTCACACAACGTAGTACTCTTACAATATAAATTGCTCATATTTTACATGATATATACTGTGTCTGATAAATGTTTTCTGATGTACTTGCTTTACTTTTTCACATGAAGCAACTTTGTGCTTTTATTCTATAATTGTTGAAGCTTTTCTTCCCAGGCCACTGCTGAAAAGGGCCATTTTTTCCTGCCCAATCAGAACATCCTGGTAAACAAAAGCAAAATAAAATAAAACTTGAGCTTACCAGGGAGTTAAGTAGCAGTTTGTGGTTGACAGAATCAAACTTTTGTAAAATTAGCACAACATGCACCTGTCAGGTATGATTTTTTTATATCAGTGGAGATTGTACTTGGGCGGCCGCGGTGGTGCAGCTGTTAGCGTTGTTGCCTCACAGCAAGAGGTTCTCCGGTTTGATCCTCAGCTGGAGTGCCTTCTGTGTGGAGTCTGCATGTCCTCCCTGTGGCCGTGTGGGTTTCCTCCGGGTGCTCCGGTTTCCTCCCACATCCCAAAGACATGCTGTAGGTGGATTGGACACTCTAAAATTGGCCCTAGGTGTGAGTGTGTGCATGTGTGCCTTCTGTGGAAGGTTGGGTGCAGGGCTGGCAACTCAACTCCATAAAACTCCACTGCCAATCATGAGCGGACAGGTGATCCACTGTGGCAACCCCTAACCGGGAAAAGCTGAAAGAAGAAGAAATGGGGATTGTACTCATAAGAGTGCTTGAGTACTTCTCTGTTTCATGAAACCATGTTGGTGTGATGTAAGCGTCTTGTATTACTAAAGTAAGGCTTTAAGCTGGTTGCATACAGCAAACATTGTGCAACACTATATGCTAAGATCAGCACAAAACATTTGAAATATGCATGCCTGAAATAGAATGATATGAATAAGAAAGAGCAGGATGCTTGTCTGTTAGACTGTCCTTATTTCTTTTATTCAAAAAGCAATTATTTGGAACTTCTCTCCGACTTAAACTACTGAAGGCTATTTTGTCAAAGTCCCTTATAAACTAATCTTACATTCCTTCCATACCTCCACCAGAAATCTATCAGTGCAGGGAAACTTCCCTGAGAGGCACTAGATAATTGCTGCATTATCTGCTTCATTTTATAGGTGCTGTATCATGCTTCACATGCTCTTTGGTCAACGTAGGTAACTCAAGTTAATCGACCTATAGTCCTGCCATATATGCAGCATGATTATCATCCATTTTTGAGTTGATATGTTTAACACAGAATTCTCTAAACACTTCAAGAATATCAATGGATTTTTTGCAATATTATCAGTTAACAGAAGTTTTATTGCTGTAATGATACAACTAACCATTTTGCCTCGGCATAGAGGTTAAAGAATTTAAAGCAGAAGGTAAGGTAGTGGTATTCAGATGAAGAGCTTTAATTGTATGATTAACTTCATGCTTCATTAATGTTTATAGTTCTTGGGTGTAACATAAGCATTGCTCCTCCTATTAATTGTCCCATAATCTTAAATGAGATTATATTTGCTATAACATTCCTTCCACCCTCAGAATATTTACTCCAAATATACCCTTTGGACAGCTAATTTCAGTAAATCCTTGAATTTACCCACCTACATAAAGCCTCAATGTTATTTTTTTTTCTTTTAGAGTGAATGCTATCATATTCCTCCTGAAACTATTCATGAAACAAATCAACACAACAACCAGCCATATTTCATCTAGTATATCTAAGGTAATTATCTTGCATAAGACCTAGAGGGATGCCGAAGACAGAATAATCGAACAATGCCATCATTCCAGTCCAAAAACTTATAACAAAATATTTCTTTCTCTTTTATAAAAATCTTATCCACCCTAAATAAACTCTTGGCATATTATGATAAGTAAATTTACAATGGGTCCCCTCTTGAAATAAGCTCATATAAATCTACAGTTTTCATAATAGACAGGTATCATCATCATCATCAGCGTCCCTTTTTTCCCATTTTATGCATGGGACCAGGGTATTGTGTTAATAGTCACCATTTCTCTCGATTCAGTGCCACACTCTTGCCTTCTTCAACACTCATGCCTTTCTGTCACAGATCTTAATTTCACACAATCCATCTACCTCTTTGATGGATGTCCTTGTTTTCTCTTACCTTCTTTCTGTCTGTCCTAAATCTTCTTCACCAGATTATCTTCTGCTTTTCTGGACATGTGTCCGAACCACCATAATCTGTTCTCTTTGATCTTTTTTGCAATTGGACCTACTTTGGCTTCTGCTCTTATATCCTCATTTCTTTATCTGTCCCACAGTGTGCATCCTATCACCCTTCTCAGGCACTTTATTTCAGTCACGGGGGCTATATTATATAAGCAAACACACTGAATTGTGAATGCTATATAATCAACCAACAATCCCCAAAAACCCCAAATGTCGAACACACGAATCAGCGATTTTTTTTCCCACGGAAAAAAATCGCTGACCCGTACCAAAAGAAAAAAAAAATCAAAACACAAAATAAAGTGGGGGGCTTCACCCTCCACACCCTCAATGTGGGTGGTTGTGCCCCCTCCCCCTACTTAAATATACTAACTCCAAGATCGAACCACAGTGAAGGAAAAGTCCCGAAAACGGCCCAGTGATTTTTTTCCCTAAGAAAAAATTTGCTGGTCTGTGCTTTTGGTATTTTGCCATTTCATGTAATGACATTTGACTAAACAGCGTTCGCAATTAATTGAATTTGCTAAAATAAAAGGGGACCCCCCCCATCACCTCTAGCTTCTTCATCTGTTCTGTCTTTACTGCCCAGGCTTCTGTACCATACAGTAATACAGGTCACACCACTGTCTTTTACACCTTACTTTTTAGCTTGTTTGGCATTCTTCTGTCATATACTACACCTGAGACCCTATGCCAGTTGGCTAGAGCCCTTTTGATTCTAGCTTTGACCTCTTGATTCAGACTTCCCTTCTACTCAACCACCCCTCCCAGATACTTGAAGCTATTTACCTGTTCCATTATCTCCCCCTTTTATCTCAATTCTCAGTTCTTCTGATGTCCCCAGTTTGCTGCCATTACCACCAACTTATCTGTGCTTAGTCTCACCCCATGTGCCTTCAATTTTGCATTCCATTCCCCTATCCTTTGTTGAATTCTTGCTCAGTCTGCCTGTAATACCACACTGTCTGCATACAGCAACTTTGTTGATCTGTCCCCTCCATCCTGTTTGCTAATGTAGTCCATCACCAGTATGAACAGCAGTGAGCTCAGAGCTGAAGTCTAGTTTACACCCTCTCCCACTGGGAACCCCTCTGTGAGGCTGAACACTGTTCGTACTTGAGTCATTGGGTCCTTGTACATAGCCTGTACTAATTCTACCAATGTTTCTGGGACTTCAAACCACCATAGAACTGCCCAGATCAGCTTTCTTAGGACCTTGTCATATGCATTCTCCAAGTCTAGGAATGTTCAATTGGACTCTTTCCTCATCTCTAGCTTCTTATCAACTATCTGCTTCACTGCAAACATTTGGTCATTTGTGCTGCATCCTGATCTGAATCCAAACTGCTCATCTCCCATCTTACATTCCCATCTACTACTCTGCATATCCACTTATCAATCACCCTCTCCAGAACTTACATGCAATGCGATAGGCATTTGATGTCTCTGTAGTGCCCACAGTTGTGGAAGTCCCCTTAGTTCTTGTACACTGGCACTAGTATGTTTATTCTCCAGTCATCTGGGATATGCCTTTTCCTCCATACTGCTATGAGTACCCTCAGGAGTCATTTCTCCCCTATCTCACTGAACATCTTTATTATATCTGCTGTGACTCCATCTGAGCCTGCTGCTTTCCCTGACTTCATTTTCCTTAGTGCTGTTCTTATTACTTCTAAGCTGGGCTCCTCCTCTTCTCTCATTGTAGGCTGTGTCTGGGGAAGTACAGCTTCTATGGGGTTTTCCTATAGGTTCATAGGTATGTACTAGGCTAATGGCCCTGGAGCCTTTACAAGCCTAGCCCATAGGATTACCCTCGCGTTGTGCCATCTGACCTTAGTTTCCAGTGCCTCTGTCGAGTAGAGACACTGGAGTGATCCCTGGGGTGAATTTTCTATTTCCCATTCACTCATCAAGATTTCTCTTGAAGAGGGCCAGTGAGGTGCTCTGTTTGACATGTATAGGAAGTCTATTCCATAGCATGGACAGTCTCTGGGTTATGAACCTGTCCCTCAAGCATGTTCTGTTGATTGTGGTAATGAGGTTGAGGTCTCTGGAGCGTGTGGTGCAGAGGGATTGGGATTTCTTTAGATGTAGCATTTCTAACAGTGCTGGGTCAGACATGGCTTTATAAGTCAAGCAGAGATCGCCTCTAAGTAGACAATATGAGACAGAGAATAGTTGGAGTTTTTTTAGTCTGTCCATATAGCACAAGTGTTTAAGGCCAAGGATCCTCCTTGTGAGGTACTTTTGTGGCCTCTCCAGTTGTTGCAGGTGTCTAGTGAGGTGCATGCCAACTGGAGCATTGTACTCGATGATTGGCCTAATGAGAGAAGAGTAGAGGGAGACAATGACCTCTTTCTTCCTGGATGCAAAACCCTTAGTAATGAAATGTGCCACATAGAAGGACTTTCTGACCACAGTGGCAGTGTTATGGACAAGAGAGGTTGCTGTCAACTTGTGTTCCCAGATCTCCTATAATGCCTTCTGTGTTCAGGGGGCTACCATCGATGTGGCAGTTCATGGAAACTTGGTTTTTCCCAAAGGGGATGATGACACATTTTTGGCATTGAGCTTAAGGCCATGGTTCTGACACCAGTCGTTGGTCTCAGTGAGGCCTTTCTGTAGGATGTCAACATCATTTGGGGAGTTAATAATGGCTCCCAACTTGCAATTGTCTGCAAACTTTGTCAGCCAGAGTCCCTTCCTGTTGAACTGGACTTCTGAGAAGTCGATACCAAACAGGAGAGAACCCAGGATGGATCCCTGTGGGACTCCACTCGTTACTGGTCGGCAGTCTGACTTGGAGTCAGCTACTTTCACAATGTGGTTCTATCTGTGAGCCGGTTTGCAACCCACCTAGTGGTATAGGGGTTGATGCCTAGCTTAGTGATTTTTTTCTATGATTCCTTAGTGGGGAATGGTATCAAACACCTTGGCCAGCTCAAGGTAGGTTGCATGAACCACCTTGCCTTCATTCACAGCTCTGGTGACTGACTCAAAGAAGTCGACCAAGTTGAGCAGGCATGATCTACCCTTCACAAAACCAAACTGTGTAGGATCCAGAGTTTGGAGATTCCTTATATCCTTGTTTATTAGGTCCACGATGATGCGTTCCATAGCTTTGCATATCAGACTTGTCGAGCTAATGGGGTGATAGTTTCCCGGGTCTGTATTCACTGGAGAGGGATGACTATAGCAGTGCGCCATTCAGTAGGGACAAAGCCTGAGGTGAAGCTGTGACTGAACAGAGAACACAGGTGAGGTGCCAGTTCATTCTGTAGTTCATGTAGAACACAGCCAGGGATATTGTCAGGTCCCATAGAAACTGTATTCTTGGCCTTGGACAGAGCTATTTTAACCTGTGCAGCAGTAATACTGGGTGTCTGGCAATCTACTGGCATTGTGATTGGTCCTTTGGCGGGGGAGAGGGGAAAAGTTGGCATTGAATCTGTCGACCAGTATATTGGTAATATCTGTTGGTGTGGTATAGGAGGTACCATTGTGCAGTAGTTCAGAGCAAATCTGGGTATTGCTATGGAGGTTCTTTACATAACTACAGAGGGCCTTGTGGTTGTCTTTACTATCTGCTGCAATTCTATTTTCATAGCTAGCTTTAGAGGATTTGATGAGGGATCTCAATGTTTTGTTGAGGCTGATAAGGGAGTTTTTCCAGTCTTGTGACTTCACCTTAATCCGTATCAGTTTCCTCCTTCTTTTGTAGAGTTTTTTATGGCAGGGGACCACCAGATTGGCTTCTTTTTTTTTTGGAGGAAAGCGACTTGGTTCTATTGGGTATAGCGAGATCCATGCATTTGTGTACGTGTTCGTACAGTGCATTGGTGTATGAATCGGCAGTCATGCAACTATTATCCATTTGCATGGGTGTCGTGAAGTTAGCCACCTCTATTCTTAGGAGCCCAAAGTTAGCTTTGGAGAAGTTTTTCATGGTGGCTACTTTTGCGGGGGGGGGGGTGAGATGTGGATTTCCAAGGTGATTAGTTTTTGGTCAGATCTAACCAGGGAGGAATTGACTATTGGTGTAGAGCAATAGTAGCCCATGTTAGTATTGACCAGGTCAAGGATGTTGCTATCTCTAGTGGTGGGGGGTAAGAATGAGCTGGTCCAGGGCATTGGAATTAATGAATTCCAGGAAATGTTGGGCAAGTGTATTGGTACATGAGTAGTTTTCCCAGCTAATGGAGGGATAGTTGAAGTCACCCAGTATGAGTGCGTCAGGTTGGACCCTAATATTCTCCAGGGTGCTTAGGAACGTGGAGTGAGTGTCTTGGGACATGGTTGGGGACCTATAACAGGGTACAACCTAAATCGCTGTCATGCCCAATGTTAGCTGCACCTGAAGTATCTCTGATGCATTATGTTGGGCTGCCAGTCTGGATGTGTACGCATATTTTATGAATATGGAAACACCACCACCTTTGGAGCTTCGGTCCAGGTTCTGTGGCCAAAAGGTGTGGAATGAGTTATAGCCTGGTAGTGCAGGGGTTTCTGCTTCCTTGAACCAGGTCTCTGTTAAAGCACAAATCTCAAATGTTCTCCATTTTAAGGAGTGCCTCGAGCGACTGCATTTTGAGATTTAGACTTGAGATTTAGTAGAAGCTTCTGGAACTACTCCTTCTGTCTGCCTTTGATGTCCTGTGGACTGGTGAGCAGGTTGTTGCTGGTATCTCTGTCTTTTTTATCTTTCTATGTTTCCATATTAAAATGAAGCAAAAGTTCAACATTCAGAACTGCAACTTAGCTATTGCATTCACATCTAAAGAACACGTGACTTTTTATCAATCTTGTCCAGTACTAAAAACAGAATACCGTGCAACGATAATAACAAGCCAAAGATAATGATAATGTTCAGTCACTCGGAATTTGCAGGAAGACTCCTGTATTCTGCATTTCAGGGGCCAGTGCTGCCTAATGTTTCATTCTATTACTGATTAATAAGAATTACTCAAAACACTATAATGGACACTGAAAAAACTCCCTGCTCCTGATTTTGACTGGCAATTATAGGATTGCGATACCTCATGAAGTGACTGCCAGCAGAAATCAATGAGTTAATTACTCCTTGATACTCATAGTACCACAAACACCCCTTGATACATACCACATTATGGAGATTTTGCAAATTATTGTTTAATGATGAACACATTTAAGGAAGCCTGTATAACCTAAGTACCTGACCATATTCATTTCACTGCATATGTGGCATGACAAACGTAAGCAGTTAGTTCTCTTTTAGCTATTATATCTGGTGTAAAGTTGCTGTTCATTTATGTGTAGTGCTCATGTTCATTGTCTGAAAATACAGCGACTTCCTTTCTTAGTCCACAAGCAAGCAAATAACATTTCCAACAGTACAAAACTTTCAAGTGTAATCCCAAAGAAGTCAGCTTAACCAACATGAATTAAACTCATGCCTTATACTTTAGCCCCTAAAGACACAGCAGTATTATCCTGGACATAATTATCTGTTCACTATGATATATAGTTCTGATTTAATACCCCTCAATGATTTTAAATCTGGATACAATAGCAACTCACTTCTTGGCAAAAATAGACCTCCCAGTGACAGGTCACTTTGGTTCCCAGGTATCTCACTCAGTGCTACATGATTTGTAGGTAACCCTACCAAGACATAGAACACCTCATAGGTACTTTTCAGACTGCCGCAGATATTGAATTAGAAGCGTTTTTTCAGACTTGAACTCTATGTCATCAAACCCTCTTTTTGCTTGTTGAACACATTTGACTGCGTCTCTCCATGACAGCACCGAATCTTCATCAGGTTATTGACCATTCAGTTTTTGACTCAATGATCATTTTCTAATTCCTCAGTATTACTTTTGTTAATCTGTTGCTCCATACCAACATTCTGCACACTATTTTCCGTGTCTCATATATTCTGTTGGTTGTAATGTTAGCCACTGGAGTTCAATCGGTATTACATACAAAGTCATCACGTTTCACTACTAACATCGTTATTAGATATCATTAGTATCATCAATATTGATCATTATGGTTTTATGATTTATTAGTGCGGATAACCATTATTCCCATCAGTATTATGACCAATCTGAAATGAAACGTTCAGCCTTCTCTTCCTAGTCAGAGGACACTTTTCTACTATTTCAACTTGCATTTTAAGATACATCCTAGGTTATCATCTCACTTCACAACTTCAATACCAGACTCGTACATATTTGTCTGAGACTATTTGGCAGTTCTCACCCATATTCCCTGTTCCTCTCAGCTTAGGCATGCAGATTACAAACTTATATCTACACTAGTCATAAACCCTTAGCCAAATAAGACTTTATTGTTTTATATTAATTAAGACTAATGTATAAATTCACAACATCACTGTATTGAATTAGATATGATGAAGCCCTTTTGGTGAAAGTGATCACAAAATTTCACTTTTGAAAAAAATAATTGATTTATGAGAGAACCATTATACAACTGACTGGAATTATTTACTTTTGTTGATGTTATGTTATGAAAAAATATGTAAAAACATAGCTAATGAAGTCAAGAAAGTACAGGGACCTAAGGAGTTCTTCTTTCTAAGACTGCAACCAACACATAAAATAGTAAATACAGAGGTTATTCTTACTAATGCAACTTGTAGTTCTCCCTTAGGTTTCTTACTTAAAGAAAGGTATTAAAACCTTGATGGATTTCCCACCTGCAATATGAAAACATATTGTGCATTAAATATTTTGGGGTTTGTCACTGAAGCAACTCACTTTGTGAAACAGTGCAAATCTCTGAATCCAAGACTTTGAATGTAATAACAGGTTTTCATGCTATTTAAGAGAAGCTAGAAGTTAGATAATTGACATGTTAAGTCAAAAATGTAATGTAATCTTTCCAAATATTAAAGAATGAGTTTCATGTATGTAACTCAACACGTATTTTCAGTGTTTCCAATCATCTTGTGTAAGGTTAAGGCAGATGGTGCAAACTATTTCTTGGCACTATGCAATTCACTAAGGTAATTAATCCAGCCACTGCTACACCATAATCTTCTTGCACTGGCTATTGTCATTTTAGAACAGCATAATATAGAATACTGTATGCTAATAAACTCCACACTGCATGGCACAGTATACAACAATTTGTCACATAATTTTATATATAGTCACATCAGGTTGCCAAAGCAACATTGGCACACAGGATACCTCAATCTTACCAGCATCTGAAGACAAGACACAGCCACTGTTTTTGGACACTGCCATGTGTTTTTCAGGTAGCATCTGCTGCATACGCACCATTCTGTGCACCATGCTGTACACAATTCTTACCTGAGTTCCTCATGCTTAGGTAGAACAACATACACAGACTGAAGGCAAAGCTCAGCAACTCTAGAACATATAAGTGATTGCATAAGCAGCATGCATGATGAATCACTCCATTATCCATTGCATAACCAACTAATTGTATAATGAAGCATGCCTGGAATCCCATCTGAAATAGCATGGTCTCCCTTACACATAAAAACTGTCATTATTTAGAAACATATTTATAACTCTATTAGTCGTGCTTTTTCTCTTGGAAAGGTTAATGAATGGAACATTGAGAGATGCAGACATGAAATATTTGGTGCATTAAATAGCTGATGTTCTTAAAACTAATCTATAAAAATCTTTACAGCATGACAAGACAAATTTTTCATACAAAAATACTTTTTATTCATTTTTAACTGGGAAGCCCACAAGACACAAACATACTTTCAGGGTCAAGCCAGAAGATGCTATTCAATTAAAGGACTTTCTCAGAGTTGCACAGTAGGCAAATGGAGGCCAAAGGACCTATTTATTTATATATATATTTTCCAAGATAGAGCACTGATCTCCATGGCCCTTTTTTCGACTCCACCTGGGAGTGGTGTCTGGTTAAGTGACTTTCTCAGAGTCATACAGTTAGGTAATAGAGGATGAGGGAATCAAACCTTGCTCTGCTAGACCACAGAAAACAGCTCATTAACAGCTTCTTAATCTTCTAAGACAACTCTCAAACATAAAACACTGGACTAAGCTCCTCAGAAAAACAAATATATATGTAATGAATGAGTGTTTCCATCTCAAACTCACCAATGAATGGAGCTGTGGGCAGCAACACAGACTCTACATGGTGCACTATAGGGGGAAGAGTTGTACAGACCAACCGCTTTGGGCATCTACTGTGGTGCGCAGTATCCTCAAGATAAGATAACACAAATCACAGATTGGGCTCCGTGGCGGGGCTAGCCACTCAACAATGTAAAATATGGCTCTAGGTGATTTGGTCATGTTGACTAATGCCGCCAAAAATGGGCATGGGTAGTTACTGGTGATAAGTGGGTTGAAGACCTGGCCTACTCTGATCCATGCCAGGGACCTGTGCTAATGGTGGGAGGGGTATATGTGCCCCTATTGGCCAGTGTATGCCTGCCATAAAACTCAGCAGCCCTGGGTCAATAAGCTACTGGCTGGCTGGTGTCTAGTTGCCCAGCCTGGGTTACCTGGGATAGCTCTGTTGAGTGAAAGCTGGACGTAAAAGCAATGAACCTGCCAAACATGAACTGAGAATTGCTACGCTTAATGTAGATTCACTGACAGGACGCAGCTTGGAAGTGGATGACATGATATGGAGGAGGCTAGACATCCTATGTATCCAGGGGATGAGATGGAAGGGCAGTACAGGAATGCCACTTGGTTTGGGATCCAGAGTCTTCTACTCAGGTGTAGGACAGGCTAGAAATGGTGTAGGAATTGTGGTGAAAGAGAGGCTTCAGAAGACAGTAAGGGATATCATCAGACTCCAGTGTAACGATAGGGCAGTATTCATAATCTCAGCCTATGCCTTACAACAGGGTTGTGATAATGAGGAAAAGAGTGCATTCAGACAGCAGTTGCAGGACCTACTAGATAAAGCAGGACAACATGAATTGGCGTTGATAATGGGTGACTTGAATGCACATATCGGGACAGACAGAACAGGATATGAGGACTGCCTGGGTCCACATGGGTGGGGCAACAACAGGAATAAAGAAGGAGAAGCCATTCTAGACTTCTGTCTGGCAAATGGCTTGATAGTAGCCAACACATGGTTCAGAAAGAGAGACAGTCACAAGATCACATACAAGAGTAGTCAACATGCAACTCAGATAGACTTCCTCCTAGTAAGGACAAGGTACTGGGGCAGAATCCATGATTGCAAAGTCATTCCCAGTAAAACAGTCGGCCCACAGCATAAACCACTAGTTGCCACAATCATCTGCAAGCAGTGATCAGAGAAGGTTCTAAAGTCAACAGAGACCAGACCGAAGACCTGGAAGTTGACTGGAGAGAAAGTACAACAGTTCAAGAAATTACTCAGGGCTCTACCACCCCAAGGAGAGGAGGAAATAGATGGAGTTGAAGAAGAATGGCAGTGCCTAAAAAGAGCATATGTTAGGACTACAGAAAAGATATGTGGCCATGCCTGGTATGGAAATAAAGTACATAAGGAAATCTGGTGGTGGAATGCAGAAGTCCAGGAAGTCATTAGAAGAAAAATGTAGTGCAGGAAGATGTTTGAGACAGAAAAGACTGTCCAGGCTAGGAAGGACTACTGGTTGACTAACAAAGAAGTTAAGAAAGAAGTTGCAATAGCAAAGAATAGGGCATCGGAGGCAATATACCAACTTCTGGAAAGTGACTCAGTAAGGGGCACAAAGAAACTATATCAGGTTACAAGGCAAAGACAGAAAGATAAAGAAGATAGTCAGACACCCTTCATAAAGGATGCCAGCAACAACCTGCTCATCAGCCCAGAGGACATCAAAGGCAAATGGAAGGATTATTTCCAGCAGCTTCTAAATGAAGAAAACCCCACAGAAGTTGTACTGCCCCAGAAATAGCCTACAATGAGAGAAGAAGAGGAGTTCACCCTAGAAAAGTAATTACAGTACTAAGGAAGATGAAGTCAGGGAAAGCAGCAGGCTCAGAGGAGGTCACAGCAGATATGACAACGATGCTTGGTGAGATAGGGGAGAAATGGCTCCTGAGGGTACTAATAGCAGGCTGGAGAGAAAGGCGTATCCCAGATGACTGGAGAATAAGCATACTCGTACCAGTGTACAAGAGCAAAGGGGACACAACTGTGGGCAGTACAGAGGCATCAGACTCCTATCACATTGCATGAAAGTTCTGGAGAGGGTGATTGATAAATGGATATGCAGAGTAGTAGAATATTAGATGGGAGATGAGCAGTTTGGATTCAGATCAGGATGCAGCACAATTGACCCGATGTTTGCATTGAGACAGATACTTGAGAAGAAGCTAGAGATGAGGAGAGAGTCCAACTGGGCATTCCTAGACCTGGAGAAAGCATATGACAAGTTCCCAAGAAAGCTGATCTGGGCAGTACTGCGATGGTTTGAAGTCCCAGAATCACTGGTAGAATTAGTGCAGGCTATGTACAAGGACCCAATGACTCAAGTATGAACAGTGTTCAGCCTCACAGAGGGGTTCCCAGTGGGTGTGGGTGTACATCAGGGTTCAGCTCTGAGCCCACTGTTGTTCATACTGGTGATGGACTACATAATCAAACAAGTTGGAGGGGATGGAGCAACAAAGCTGATGTATGCAGATGATGTGGCAGTACAGGCAGACTTTGAGCTAGAACTTCAGCAAAGCATAGGAGAACGGAATGCAAATCTGAAGGCACATGGGATGAAACTAAGCACAGATAAGACAGTGGTAATGGCAGCAAATTGGGTAAATCAGAATAATCTGAGAATAGAGCTAGAAGGGAAGATACTGAAACAGGTAAGCATTCAAGTACCTGGGAGGGGTAGCTGAGGAGAAGGGACGTCTGAATGAAGAGGTCAAAGCTAGAATCAGAGGGGCTGCAGCCAACTGGAATAGAGTATCAGGGGTAGTCTATGACAGAAGAATGCCAAAGAAGCTGAAAGGTAAGGTGTACAAGACAGTGGTGCGACCAGTACTACTGTATGGTACAGAAACCTGGACAGTGAAGGCAGAACAGTTGAAGAAGCTAGAGGTGATGGAAATTAAGTGCCTGAGAAAGGTGGTAGGATGCACATTGTGGGACAGATGAAGAAATGAGGACATAAGATCAGAAGCCAAAGTAGCTCCAATTGCAGAAAAGATCAAAGAGAACAGATTACGGTGGTTTGGACACATGTGTAGAAAAGCAGAAGACAACCTGGTGAGGAAGATTTGGGACATACAGGAAGAAGGTAAGAGGAAGCAAGGACATCCAGCAAAGAGGTGGATGGATTGTGTGAAAGAAGATCTGCGACTGTCGGGCATAAGTGTTGAAGAAGGCAGGAGTGTGGCACTGAATCAAGAAAGTTGGAAACAGTTAACACGATAGCCTGACCCTATGTAGAAAAATGGGAAAAGGGGGGGCCGAAGATGGTGATGGTAATGATGATGGATATATGTATGTATGCCCTCAAGTACATTTTGCCCACTAAAATACAAATGTATTTTCTTGGAAAAAGTGTATCTGCATCTGTACATCCTATTTCTAAATCCATGTTAAAAACTTATCATCATAGAATTTATTACCAAATGGTATTTTATTCCGAACTGAAAACATAAAGATAAAAAAGATCTATATTAAATTAATATCTCTGCTGCATTCATTTTCAGAAATGTAGTAGTTTATTATGTCCCTGGGAAACGATAGATGATGCATCTGTTAACTAAGCAGTAAACAGATTAAAATTATTATTATTCTTTCCTAAATATTAACCCAACAAAATTATTTTACTGTTGATTGATAAGCTAAGCAATAAAGAGTCAGTGACAAATGCTGCTTCAGTGGAGATATAACTGTACAAAAACACAACAGGATTCTCGGTTGCTTTTATTTGTTCCACTTACTGATATCTTTATCTAAGTGTCAGATATATTTTCATAAAGACAAGTTATATAATGTTTCTGCGTTTGTGATCTGTATTTAGAAAAGCTTCTGTTTATAGAAATGTAGGTATGTTTTTTTTTAACCATTTGAATACCTGGACATTTTTTTTTTATTGACAGATATTACAGCCATGAAAAGCTGAGGCAAACGAATTATTATAGACTAGTTTTAATAGCATTCTGAAGTAGTCCCTGTCTTGTCTGATTTATCATGGGATACTTGTCTTATAAGCGAGCTTGAGGGAAAATGTGTATATTAGACAAATAAAATGGCATTACATTCATTGAAATGCAATAAGTCATTTGTGAATGGCATATGTACTGTTCGTGGAATAATAGTGCTTATTCATAGCAACCCAGTGGGGAGGTGTGAGGCTGGAAAGAAAAATGAAGGGAGTGGGAAACACATTAGGCAGGATTCACGAAGCCTCCGTGTAAGAGTTAGCAAGTCTTACACGGAGGCTGCAGTTAAACGGGGTGATGTCAGCATGCCATGCATATTCATGAGGGCATGCTGAATCACACCCTAGGCTAACACGGTCCGTGTAGCAATGTTGGCGGCATGACCGCATGGCGAGACCTGCAAAGGGACACGCCCCCAGAAGAATCACAGTCCCAAAAGGAAACTCCCACGAGCGAGTCCGGGGAAATGTCACGAAACACAACAGCACACATGCCCCTACAGACTAGTAACCCAACTGAAAAGTAAAACGTAAAAATGAACAGTTTATTTTTTTTTTTTTATTTCAGAAATGTTTGCCTGTAATTGTGCTCGTTTGTGAGGGTGTACCCTTCGCTCAGCCACAGTTAGCAGTCATTGAAAAAGCATATAAGCTCTAAATATGCAAAATAAGCCAAGTAGCAATAGCGTAGCGGTAGCGACGTCGGTCAAAGAGGAGGCAGTCATGGTTCGAGCACCAACAACATCATCTTTTATTTTTAGTGAAATAAGCACGAAACAATCCCCTGACATATACGTATATATATATATATATATATATATATATATATATATATATATATATATGTATCTATCATTATAATTTAAGTAAAATGCAATGAAATGGGCCATGTTTTATGAAGAACTCTGACACAATAAAAAAATAAAATATTTTGTAAGTGCCTATAGCTGAGCAGTGCTCTAACAAGCTGAGTATGTTTGCCTGCAGGTGAGCAGTGGTTTAACAGGTGTAATAGGAGTGCCCGGAGTTGAGCAGTGCTTTAACATGCTGAAAGTGTGTGCCCGTAGTTGCGCAGCATTCCTCACAGCGTAATATGCGTGCTAATAGCCAAATAACGCGTTAACCAGCGTAACCCGTTTGCGTGGAACTGCCCAGCGCGCCAACCGGCTTACCGGCGGGCAACGTAGAGCAACCTGTATCAAAGCCGCCTTTATACAGACACACCTCCTAGCCTGTCTAGACAGTAGTAAAATAACAAAAAAAGCAATGCCCAGGCTCAAACCCAGGATACTGTGCATCATAGTCAAAGTACTGAACCACTAAGCCATGACAGCTGTACTGAAAACTGCAGTATTAATATATATATATATAGGAAGGAATGGAAATAGAAGCATGACAAAGGAGGTTTTGTGAAGCTGATACAATTCCAAAATGGCCAATCACAGATAAGTGTGGGAAAAACGGCATATATAAGCCCCATAGACGGGAATACACAGCATAACTGATTGTGCAACCTATTTGCAGTCAGGATGGCAGGTGTAACAGAGGGCAGTCACTTTCAAGCACAGAGGTGGGGTGTTGAGGAGTCCAAATACATGGTTTGGCTCCTAGTCCACGATCATGAGGCTCAACTCATGCAGGGCCAGGTTCTGTGGGGTGCATATAAGGCAGATGGCACATGATCTCACTAGTGCTACAGGCATACCAAGGACTGGTGAACAGGTCCGTCACCACCATGCGGACCTGAAGAGACGGAAGCAGGACCAACTGAACTGTTGGATCCAGGAGGCCCGGCAAATGCCCAACGCCCCACTACTGAGTAAGTATCCATGTAATTATGTATGTAAGAAATTATCCTAGCTGATATTATGGAGATGTATGTTCCAATATTACTTCATTTATATTACAGCTGCAGGTGTGCGTTCCGCGAATAGGCGAGCCTATGGTGATAGGCTGGAGCGGTTGCACCACCAGGCAGGTTAGTAATTATATTCCTGTACTTGTTATACAATATAAGTGAGACAGCTTGTAAAAGAGGTCAGTGTAGTCACATATTAATAAAGTTCAAATAACACTAGAAGAAAGATTCTGCTAACACTGTATGATTAGATAAGTGATGCAGCCTGTAATCCAGAAATAAAAAGTAAACAAGTCTAAAATAGTGATTACCCACCTGAAGTGTAATATCAGATAACATGCAGCAGCCTGAAAATCACTGGTAAACAAGCCAAAGATAATAGACATGTGTGAAATACATCCCCTTAGAAAATCTGCCATATGAAACAAGTGAGTCTGTTGGAAAGGATTGTTGTAAACAGGTATGACATGTTAATAATGCCTACAATAAAATACCAACTTGAATTGTAAAAATAAAACAAGTGAGTGAGAGAAAGATGTATGAGTCGACCAAGAAAGCTGTTATAACTTCTGAATAAAGTATACTGCAGTCAGTACATAATGAAATGAACGAGACAGCCACAACCAAAAAGTGAAATGTATGAAATAAAGTACTGAAGCTGGAATGTGTCTGTCCCACAATTTGTATATGTTGCTGTACCCTTGCAATATGGAGATAGTATGGTTGTATGAAATAATGAACATCCACAGTTGTCTAGAGCCATATAAATGAAATGTAGCAGGATGCTGTACCTGAACATAGCCAGATATGAAATGTGTATGAATAAAAATGCAATGGATATTAATGTATCAGTAACAGTCCCATCAACAACATTCCTAAGGTTACATATAGGAAACTGTAGTAAGACCTGTAGGGTATATATATCTGCAGCTATTAGAGATGTACAGCATATGTATATGTAGTTGAAGTTGTTAATGAAATATTTCTTCACCCTATCCTATATTCACAAATAATGCCATTCCACAACAAACCGGGTATGTGTATTCACAATCAATTCCTATGGACATTTGTCCTGTTGGTTCAAACATATTTGCATGTATGTTGCTGCATGTGCCCTGTTCATATATCCAAACCTGATGGCCTGTTGCCATCAATCGACCCTGCATGCTGTTGGATTGTGTACTGTTGTTCAAAATATGCATGTGTTATGCTTGCTGTTCAATGTTTGGAATTCATGGGTGTTTGGTTAATGGAAATACTGATGCATGCTGTTACAACTAATTTTGAATGGTATTGTTTGTTACTAACCCAAAATGTCAGAAAATATGTCTAAACATAGGACAACAGGGAAGGCGGGTTCCAGCGGACCCACCTCTCCCACCTCAGCTGACAAGTGCACCTGGCACTAGTGCCCAGGCCGAAACCTCCTCCGGTGGCCCTGTGCCACCTTCGGGTGGAAGCGCTGCAGGGGATGGGGCTCGCCCCCCCTCTGCAAGTGTGGCCAGAGGAGACCGTCCACTCACCCTCCAAAGTGTCCGGTCTGTGGTGCGTAGCGAGATCAGGTAGTCTGTGCTTGAACCCCTACGCCAGCTTGAGGCTCGGGTGGCACAACTCACGGGTGTCCCTGCTGCCCGTCCTACACAGCCCCCAGCACAGACTCCATCCTGGGCTGTGAAGGCACAGTGGCAACTGCCCATGGGTGGGGATGTCAGTTCCACTTTTGCCATCTGCGGGCTCATGGGCTCGCGATATCCCAACATCCGTCCCTGTCAATTGTGTTTCCCCCCTACATGTGCCATACTCCGCCCCTGTATGCATCTTGTTTGTCTTGTCTGTTAACCTCCCCTATATACCTACTTCCTGTACCTCACATTCCAGTCTCACCTGAAAAAAAAAAAGGGCACTCTGTTCCCGCAAAAAAAATACGCCCCAGACATAGCTGCCCATTTTGCAGACATGTCTGCTGGACATGTGAAGTGGTAATTACAATTGGCTGTACAACATACTTTGTTGTCCTCACCCCTCTCTCAGGGGTGGAAGGTTTCAAATTTCACACCAAATTACAGAGATATGCACAGCTGTTGCTGATAAAGAAATGGGCAGCTATGGGCCTTTTCTACATCCTTCCTGCAATTCCCGAGCTTGTTTTCCTACTGTCCTACCCTCTTTGTGCCCCCTTTTTCACCACTGTCCTATCTCCCCATTTTCTTTTCTTTCAAAGAAATTAGCACGGGTGTACGCGAGAGTAAGCACTTTTAAGCAGTTGTAAGCGGCTTAGCTAAGCATGTGTGCGCAAAGCTAAGCAACAGTGCGCATGCGTGAGCTCTGCGCAAACCAGCGCTAACCCGTTTACAACTGCTTAAAAGTGCCTTAGTCACTCTGAATGACAAGGCTTGTAGTTTGCTCAGCAACAAAATAAAATTCCTCTGTCAGTCACGAACCCAGGACCTTGGAAACACTAGTCTGCATGACTTACCACTAAGCCATGACTGATATACAAGAACCTTCTGCTGAAAGCAATATATCATGAAATAGTAGGACTGAATGTAAAGGGAATATAGGAAGGCTATTACACAAAGCTTGTCTTGTATCTTTACTGGCAATTCTTGTGGATTTGTATAACATTAGTGTGAGAAGAGAAACAGCCATGGTAGTCGGTAGCTAGTAGGTAATAATGTGACACTAGCACCTTGCAAACCACACACACTATCAGAGCAGGATAAACACTGCCATATTTGAACAGGTAAGAGGCCAGACCTCACAAATGGGACTGAATTACAGGGATGTCCCTGATTTGAAAACAAATGTTAACTGTGCCCCACTGACTCCCTGTGAAATGTACTAATAGTAGGCAGAAAGGTGTTTTGTCCCACGTAATGGTAACTGTCAACTACTGAAAGTATGCACTACGTGCATGTCAGAAATGGTGTATTCACAAGCACACCCACATGTAGGTATACAACCCACAAATATCAAAGGAGGTATCCAACTAATAACAGAAGGACAGTATAGCTGTTTACAAGCACTGCGTGTGCCTGCTATCCATAACTGTTAGTACAAAGTAGAAGGTGCCACTACTGCTCAGGAGCAAAATAAAATACCCTTGTAGGTGTCAAGCCCCACACACTGGCCAGGCCAGACTGCATGCAGTACCACCAAACCACAACAAACATATAAGGAACTGCTGCTGAAAGAAATATAGCAAGCATTACAAGGAGTGAATGTGAATGGAAAATAGGAAAGCCATAGCAACACATTCCAGTAAAGACACCTAGCAGGCCTCCAAGGAGTGAATGTAAAGGCTAAATAGTGAAGCCATAGCAACAAATTGCAAGAGCCACTGCAGTAAACCAGTTACTCCACAAGTCCAACAGGAAAGCACATACTCCCATTTAAACAGTGTTAGTATTATTAGGTGTCAGTTAACATACACACTGAGAAGAATAAACTGGAGGAAGCAATAGTCAGGTGTCAGTACAACATGCATGTCAGTGCCTACAACACAGCCTGAGATATGAGAGACATACCAACCTTTACGCTCACACAACAGTGTCCACAGCATACCAGCATGGTCCCCACCTTGAAAATCTGAAAGGGCTATGCCTACCTCACCTAACATTTTATAGCACTGTCCTGAAATCACAGTGAGAACTGCAATTACCACACAGCAGGCTGCATGCAATTAGCAAATGCTGCCTAACAACTGGTGCAGAGGCCATCACATGCACATCTGCATATACCTACAAAAGCAGCCTGTACTCCCAGTCCACACATGCAATACGTTCATTGCAACAGCTGGAGGGAGAGACAGAGAGAGAGAGAGAGAGAAAACATAAATAAATAAAAGCAAAGAAATAAAATAAAAAAAAAAAATAAGAGACACAGACTGCTGAAACTACTACAGTACGGAACAGCAGGCTACCAAGCAGCAAGCCATCAAAAATAGCAGTGTCCAAGAAAGGTAATGTAAACTAATAATGTAATAGTCTACATACTGTGAACCCTCCATATGTGTTAGCAGTCTGTATATATATATATATATATATATATATATATATGAGGATGTGCATAGGGCAGGGGACATACTGCAACTGTTAGTGAAGGCTGGACATACATATGTATGTGAAGGATGCTATGTGCACATAACAATGTAGGTTGTAGTGCAATGTACAATGTAGGTTGTACAGTACTGAATGTTTAGCAGTATGTTAGTGTGTGTATTCATATGTGTAAATAAAAAGGTATATATATATATATATATATATATATATATATATATATATATATATATATATATATATATATATATATATATATATATATATATATATATATATGTATATGAATGTATATTTATATATGTATCTATATATAATGTGCATATATGTATACATAGATAGAGAGGGATGTAGAAATAGATAGACCCAGAATGATACCACAGTACAAGGACAAAATGATTGACCTCAACAATTGGCTAAGCTTCTGGTGTCATTCTAAGGGGATCCAGCATCTGTCTGCCTGAGACAACATGACCGATTGTTTTGCCAGAGATGGCCTGCACCTGTCGCCCTCAGGATTCCAGATACTGGCTAAGACTCATGCCATCCCTATAGTGCCTTTGTCAGGCAAGGTTCAAATGACAAATACACCACTGTAAACGGTGACATCTGTGCAGTGACAGAGACCTGGTGCAAAGCTCCAGAGAGCACCCCTGCATTACCGGGCTTCAAGTCATACCACACCTGTTGGCCACCTAACCCAGAAAGAAGCACTAAAGGCTGAGGCGTGTCCATATTCATTATGGATATCCACACCTCCAGGCTAGTTGCACAGCATAATGAATCTGAGGTATCCAATTGCAACTAACTCTGGCAAGAACACAATCCAAATCATAGCTTGCTACAGACCCCCCACCATGCCCCAGGATTCACACCCCTCATGTCATGATACACTGGAAAGTATTGGGTACAACCCAACACCCTAATAATGGCTGATTTCACCTACCCCACCATTAACTGGAAAAACTACACCCGTACCAACTCTATTGCTCAACGTTTTCTAGAATTCATAAATACCAACGCCTTGGATTAACATATTCACACCCCCACCAGGGGCAGCAATATCCCAGACTTGGTCATCACCAACATGGGAAACCAGTGTTCCACACCAGAGGTCAATTCCTCATTGGTGAGATCCGACCACAAGGTAATCAGCCTAGACATCCACATCCCACCCCCAGCCCCAATTAGGGGCACCATCGTAACAAACATCTCAAAAGCCAATGCCACACGTCTTAAGACAGAAGTGGCAAACTGCATGACACCCATGCAGATGGACAATAGAGGTATGACTGCTGAATCCTACACAAATGCACTGTATAAGCACTTACACGAGTGCATGGATCATGCTATCCGTAATAGAACCAAGATGTTATCCCCCAGACAAAGGAAGCCAGTCTGGTGGTCCTCTGCCATAAACAAACTCTACATCAGAAGAAAGACACTGTTGCAAATATAAGTAATTTCCCATGACTGGAGGAACTCCCTGGTCAACCTCAGTAAGAAGCTGAGATCCCTCATAAAATCCCCCAAAGCTAGTTACGAAAACAAAAGTGCCACTGACTCTAAAGACAACCACAAAGCATTCTATAGCTATGTCAAGAATCTAAATGGGAACACTCAGATCTGCTCTGTGGTACAGCATAATGGCACTAAATATACATAACCAACTGATATTGCCAACATCCTGGCAGATAGGTTCAGTGCTAACTTTACCCCCCTCTCACCCCCTAGAGGGCCCATCTCTATACTGGAAGAATGCAAAGTCCCTATAATCACGGCTGCACAGGTAAAATACACACTCTCTAAAGCCAAGAACACAGCATCCATGGGACCTGACAATATCCCAGGCTGCGTTCTACATGAACCACTGAATGAACTGGCACCCTACCGCAGTACCATGTTCAATCATAGCCTCACATCAGGCTTTGTAGCCACTGAATGGCGCACCACAACACATCCCACTCCACAAAGGGGGAGCCACGATGGACCACGGTAACCACCGCCCCATTAGCCTGACGAGCCTGGTCTGTAAGGCCATGGAATGTACCATCATGGAACTCATAAACAGAGACATTGGTGATCTCCAAACTCTGGACCATACTCAGTTTGGATTTGTAAAAGGCAGATCATGTCTCCTAAACCTGATTGACTTCTTTGAAGCAGTCAGCAAAGCCATAGATGATGGTGAAATGGTTCACACAGCTTATGTAGACCTCGCCAAGCCTTCCAACACCATCCCCCATTCTGGAATTATAGATAAGCACACTAAACTAGGTATAAATCCCTATGTCATAAGATGGGTTGACAACTGGCTCATGGACAGAACCCACACTGTGAAAGTAGCGTATTCCAAATCCGACATCAGACCAGTGACAAGTGTAGTACCACAGGGTTCAGTCCTGGGTCCTCCCCTGTTTGGTATCTACTTCTCCAAAGTGCAGGCCAACACAGAAGGTCTGTGGCTAACAAAGTTTGCAGATGACTGCAACCTAGGAGCCATAATTGCAACTCCTAATGATGTGGGCAAACTACAAAAGGCCCTCACTGAGACAGATACCTGGTGTCAAAGCCATGGCCTGAAGCTCAATGCTAAAATGTGTATTGTCATCCCGTGGTATAACCTCTGTACCCATGAACTACCAGATAGCTGGTAGTCTACTTAATGCAGAAAATGTGATAATAGACCTTGGGACACAGGTGCACAGTAGTCTCTCCTTTGATAATCACATTGCCACAGTGGTCGGGAAATCCTTCTACGTGGCTCATCTCATCACAAAAGGATTCCCATCCAGAAAAAAGAGGTCATTGTTCCCCTCAACTCATCACTTATTAGACCCATAATAGAGTACAACGCCCCTTTTGGTATGTACCTCACAGGACAACTACAACAACTGGAAAGACCACAGAAATACCTCACAAAGAGGATTACTGGCCTCAAACAGATGCCCTATGCAGACCATCTCAAAAAACTACAGCTTGACTCCATGGCATATCGCCTACTCAGGGGTGATCTCTGCCTAACATACACAGCTATGCCAAACCTACAGCTGTTGGACATGCTCCACCTAAATAAATCCCAATCCCTCTGAGCTACACACTCTAGGGACCTTAACCTTGTCACCACAATAAACAGAACATGCTGGAGGGATAGGGTCCTGTCCCAGACACTTCCCATATTCTGGAACAGACTACCTATGTATGTCAAACAGAGCTCCTCATTAGCACTCTTCAAGAAAGATCCTGATGATTGGATGGGAAATGGGGAATTCACCCCGGGGATCACGTCTGTGGCTCTGCTCAACAGGGGCATAGGAAAACACCTTTCTTGGGTGGCGAAAGCCAGGGTACATTTATTGGCTAGGCTTGTATGGGCCCTAGGGCCGATAGCATAGTACCTACCTATGAACATACATAGATAGATGGATAGAATATGTATATACACATATTATGTAATAGACACATACATATATAGATATATATAGATACATACACATATACAGACAGATATGCATGTGTACAGGTATGTATGTATATGAATATCTCTCTCTCTCTCTATATATATATATATATATATATATATATATATATATATATATATATATATATATATATATATATATATATATATATATATACACTGAGAGAGGCACATGTGTGTAGATGTATTGCAACAGGTGCCTGTTGACAAAGGCATGTACTGAACACCAGTGCGGATACAGGAGTACCATACCCCATTCCAAAACACTTATACCACTAACCACCACATATGTGGTTGCCTGCCTACTACTGGATGTGTCAGGAGGGAACATGGGAAACAAGTGTACAATAGCCTCCCCTGTGATATTCACAGTGGCACACGAGTCTTGTAATACCTGTACACACTTGCGTGACCTTGCGGCTGCCATCCGTAATTTCACCGAGGTCATTGACAGACATTGGGGGGACACATTAGATCTGTTCCACAACTACATGTCCATGAGCCAGGGCATTGCAGGGCAGTTGAGGCATCAACATGGATGAATGCCAGCAACAGCAGCAGCTGGCAGTCGTCGCTGACGACAACAAACCTGCAGCCACTCACATAGTGCCAGTACCAGCCCCAGCAATGCTGGGTCTGTGCTGTCATCAGACCGCCCTAGGAGACCATGTGCACGTGGCTCTGGACAGTCCCA
The DNA here is from genome assembly GCF_019279795.1 of Protopterus annectens. NCBI lineage: Eukaryota > Metazoa > Chordata > Ceratodontiformes > Protopteridae > Protopterus > Protopterus annectens. The sequence continues at coordinate 842,416,798 of NC_056733.1, read as the reverse complement.
GCAGGGACATGTCTCCAGTCAACAACCACCTGCTTCTGACCACAGTACCCAGTCTGGCTTAGTACCTGATACTGTCCGTAGCACCCCTGCCAGGCACAGTCCGTGGCCAAAGACAGTGATCTGTACGACCTGGCAGGTACAGTCTGTGGCTGTCCACAAACACCCGTATATGGCGGCCACAAGGTGGAACTGTGTGCATGCATATACACATGCATAATGCTAACACCTAGGGCTAACACATACACGCACACACTGCATCAACATTGCCCTATCTTCTACGGTTGTCCCTCACTGACACACACACACACATACATGTCGATTGGTTGTATCAGTGGCAGACTCAGGCATACCAAGTACACACCCTGTGCATATGATGAAACTGTGCCACCTCCTGCAATCTGTAACATCGATGCAGGACCAGTTAACATGGTGCTGATGCACAGGGTGACTACATAGATGTGTAGTAATATTATCATGTTGTCAACTGTGCAGTGTAATGATATCATTGTGGGTATATCCCAGCATGCCTGATGCATTAACAGTATGATTGTCATTGTATTGTTTGGTACACCCCTATAAATTACCATAGTGTAATGTCTGCACATCTTTGCATTCTGCTGGTAAGGCTGTAAACAGAAGGCCACCTACATAGGTAGCACAGGGATAAGTAAATGGAAGTTATGATACTCAATGGTGGACATGTAAACCGCAAGATGCATGCAGTACAACCTCTACTCTGCATGGAGAATGTTGATATCTGTGCAGTAATAGACAACAGGTTCAAGACTCCCAAGAGCACCCTAGCACTACCGGGTTACACCTCATACCATGCTTGACAGCCCCAAAACACACAACTAACTATGACAGGAGGTGAGTCTCATCAAATGTCAGGGATACTGTGGTGGCAGGACAGGTATCATACAGCCTACTAAGTTGGGGCATGCTGATTGAGGGCTCAGTGTCTGTCATTATAAATGTGTATTAGTTCTGGTTTAAGCAGATGGGCTTCAGGAAATAGATGGAGTTGAAGAAGAATGGCAGTGCCTAAAAAGAGCATATGTTAGGACTACAGAAAAGATATGTGGCCATGCCTGGTATGGAAATAAAGTACATAAGGAAATCTGGTGGTGGAATGCAGAAGCCCAGGAAGTCATTAGAAGAAAAATGTAGTGCAGGAAGATGTTTGAGACAGAAAAGACTGTCCAGGCTAGGAAGGACTACTGGTTGGCTAACAAAGAAGTTAAGAAAGAAGTTGCAGTAGCAAAGAATAGGGCATCGGAGGCACTGTACCAACTTCTGGAAAGTGACTCAGTAAGGGGCACAAAGAATCTATATCAGGTTACAAGGCAAAGACAGAAAGATAAAGAAGATAGTCAGACACCCTTCATAAAGGATGCCAGCAACAACCTGCTCATCAGCCCAGAGGACATCAAAGGCAAATGGAAGGAGTATTTCCAGCAGCTTCTAAATGAAGAAAACCCCACAGAAGTTGTACTGCCCCAGAAATAGCCTACAATGAGAGAAAAAGAGGAGTTCATCCTAGAAAAGTAATTACAGTACTAAGGAAGATGAAGTCAGGGAAAGCAGCAGGCTCAGAGGAGGTCACAGCAGATATGACAACGATGATTGGTGAGATAGGGGAGAAATGGCTCCTGAGGGTACTAATAACAGGCTGGAGAGAAAGGCATATCTCATATGACTGGAGAATAAGCATACTCGTACTAGTGTACAAGAGCAAAGGGGACACAACTGTGGGCAGTACAGAGGCATCAGACTCCTATCACATTGCATGAATGTTCTGGAGAGGGTGATTGATAAATGGATATGCAGAGTAGTAGAATATTAGATGGGAGATGAGCAGTTTGGATTCACATCAGGATGCAGCACAATTGACTCGATGTTTGCATTGAGACAGATACTTGAGAAGAAGCTAGAGATGAGGAGAGAATCCAACTGGGCATTCCTAGACTTGAAGAAAGCATATGACAAGGTCCCAAGAAAGCTGATCTGGGCAGTACTGCAGTGGTTTGAAGTCCCAGAAACATTTGTAGAATTAGTGCAGGCTATGTACAAGGACCCAATGACTCAAGTATGAACAGTGTTCGGTCTCACAGAGGGGTTCCCAGTGGGTGTGGGTGTACATCAGGGTTCAGCTCTGAGCCCACTGTTGTTCATACTGGTGATGTACTACATAATCAAACAAGTTGGAGGGGATGGAGCAACAAAGCTGATGTATGCAGATGATGTGGCAGTACAGGCAGACTTTGAGCTAGAACTTCATCAAAGCATAGGAGAACGGAATGCAAAACTGAAGGCACATGGGATGAACCTAAGCACAGATAAGACTGTGGTAATGGCAGCAAATTGGGTAAATCAGAAGAATCTGAGAATAGAGCTAGAAGGGAAGATACTGAAACAGGTAAGCATTCAAGTATCTGGGAGGGGTAGCTGAGGAGAAGGGACGTCTGAATGAAGAGGTCAAAGCTAGAATCAGAGGGGCTGCAGCCAACTGGCATAGAGTATCAGGGGTAGTCTATGACAGAAGAATGCCAAAGAAGCTGAAAAATAAAGTGTACAAGACAGTGGTGCGACCAGTACTACTGTATGGTACAGAAACCTGGGCAGTAAAGGCAGAACAGTTGAAGAAGCTAGAGGTGATGGAAATTAAGTGCCTGAGAAAGGTGGTAGGATGCACAGTGTGGGACAGATGAAGAAATGAGGACATAAGATCAGAAGCCAAAGTAGCTCCAATTGCAGAAAAGATCAAAGAGAACAGATTACGGTGGTTTGGGCACATGTGTAGAAAAGCAGAAGACAACCTGGCGAGGAAGATTTGGGACATACAGGAAGAAGGTAAGAGGAAGCAAGGACATCCAGCAAAGAGGTGGATGGATTGTGTGAAAGAAGATCTGCGACTGTCGGGCATAAGTGTTGGAGAAGGCAGGAGTGTGGCACTGAATCAAGAAAGTTGGAAACAGTTAACACGATAGCCCGACCCCATGTAGAAAAATGGGAAAGGGGGGGGGGCTGAAGATGATGATGGTAATGATGATGGATGGCGAAACGAGCTATCATCACCACACCTGATCACCAAAGCATTGACCGTTCAGAACATCGACAATCCGGGTAAGCAATTTTCCCACTACAGGACCCATGGTAGCACACTTGCGGCTAGGATAGTGATATGACAAGGAAAACAAAATTTCTCAACAGTCGCTTCCTGTAGAATGTCACTGGTTCGGGATTGTGAATTGTCGATGATTTGGTGTCTCGATGTCTTGCTTGTCGATGTTTAAACTTCGGCTTGATTCATATGAACCCTGATGGATATATGTATGTATGCCCTCAAGTACATTTTGCCCACTAAAATACGAATGTATTTTCTTGGAAGAAGTGTATCTGCATCTGTACATCTTATTTCTAAATCCATGTTAAAAACTTATCATCATAGAATTTATTACCAAATGGTATTTTATTCTGAACTGAAAACATCAAGATAAAAAAGATCTATATTAGATTAATATCTCTGCTGCATTCATTTTCAGAAATGTAGTAGTTTATTATGTCCCTGGGAAATGATAGATGATGCATCTGTTAACTAAGCAGTAAACAGATTAAAATTATTATTATTCTTTCCTAAATATTAACCCAACAAAATTATTTTACTGTTGATTGATAAGCTAAGCAATAAAGAGTCAGTGACAAATGCTGCTTCAGTGGAGATATAACTGTACAAAAACACAACAGGATTCTCGGTTGCTTTTATTTGTTCCACTTACTGATATCTTTATCTAAGTGTCAGATATATTTTCATAAAGACAAGTTATATAATGTTTCTGCGTTTGTGATCTGTATTTATAAAAGCTTCTGTTTATAGAAATGTAGGTATGTTTTTTTTTAACCATTTGAATACCTGGACATTTTTTTTTATTGACAGATATTACAGCCATGAAAAGCTGAGGCAAACTACTGATTATAGACTAGTTTTAATAGCATTCTGAAGTAGTCCCTGTCTTGTCTGATTTATCATGGGATACTTGTCTTATAAGCGAGCTTGAGGGAAAATGTGTATATTAGACAAATAAAATGGCATTACATTCATTGAAATGCAATAAGTCATTTGTGAATGGCATATGTACTGTTCGTGGAATAATAGTGCTTATTCATAGCAACCCAGTGGGGAGGTGTGAGGCTGGAAAGAAAAATGAAGGGAGTGGGAAACACATTATATTTTACCTTCTTGATGAAGTTCTCACTATACTCTTAATTATTAGAATTTTTAATTCTGTTTTCCATATCTCCATCCACCATCAGGCAGACTTCAGTGTCCCTTTTCATATTCTGGACCATGATGGAGAGGAAATAGGAGTGACACAGTATTGTTTCATATGGTAATAGTGAGTTTTTTTCCCTGGGTTTACCCTTAATTATCACCATGTGTGTTGCATACAATAATGTTAAATCATGCTCCTATGGATGCAATATTTACCATAGACAATTTGGTAGTACTCCAATCACTTTGTCTGTCTGGGCCAGAACTCCCACAACTGGCATTAGGGCATAGGGATTAACTGTCTCTCTCACACACAAACACACACACACACACACACACACACACACACACACACACACACACACACACACACACACACACACACACACACACACACACACACACACACACACACACACACACACACACACACACACACACACACACACACACACACACACACACACAATACACAATTAAGTATACATTACTGAGTTCTCCTGATGTTATTCATAAAACTGAAAACCATTTTGTGAAGTAATATTCACCTGGCACTACCCCTTTGAGCACCATGACATAAGCGAGGATTGAACAGTGAGGTATAAGCTGTCAGTGGCAAATAAATGCTGGTGCAACTTTAACAACTATCTGCATTAAAAAATAATGCTGGAATACAGTCTTTTATCAGATATAAAAATGGAAACTTTCAACATGTTTTCATGGTCATGTATTGTACAATAGCTTCTTTTTCTTTACATATTAATTTCAGGTTCTGTAGCTTGCATGTAAAATGTAAACAATGCTTACCCATATTATTTATTTAACAGAAATAACAACAATTCTGTCCAAAATTTTAATAATAATAATAATAATAACAATTTGTCACGCTTCATCATTCCATTTCTATCATTCATTGGCATTGCTTGACATATCCTGTGTTTGGAAATGCAAAGAAATCACTGAACAAAGCCTGGCTAGTGCACCCTACTATCTTAACAATGGAAATTAAAATAAATATTAAAAATAAATCATTATTTTTTCCTATAAAGTGAGGCCTCAGTGGAAAACTGGTACAATTTAACAAGTTTTTACAGCAGAAAATGCTTGGCAGCAGTGTTTTTGAAGTATACCATTATTTAAGTTCCTTTGTTACCTCACCTGTCACTACACAGTTTGAAAAGGTATTACAGCAACTGACTTATGACTCTTCATCATAGTACAGAATAATACACAGATACAAACATGCCCACACAGTAACTGGGCATACAGACATGTGTGTCCTTACAAATATGCACACATGCCCACACAGTAACTGGGCACATGCACACACACACACACACACACACACACACACACACACACACACACACACACACACACACACACACACACACACACACACACACACAGACAGACACACGTGCAGATAAACACAGCAAATTAATTAGATACCTTGACACTAAATAAAATGAAACTGTAATATTTGGTTTTCATTTAAGGGTTGTTTAGAGGAGCAAGGCCCAATATTTTATGGAAATTTAAATTTTCTACATAACAATTATGTGGACTTTAAATTTTCTACATAACAATTATGTGGACTTAACTTTTTATAGGCTTTCAAAAGCTCCCATGGTGACTCATGTTTTAAATAACAGAAATAACTAGGTGATTCAGATGAACCAAAGATCTTTCACTTTTATCTATTTAAACCAATAAAAAAGCAGTCACAGTAATTACCTTAGAGTAGGTGGTAAGTGTGTTGGTGAGTTACAACAAACAATTAACATATTCAATGACTACTTTGCCTCAGATATATGTCTATGACTAAACAATCCCTAACTTCAAGGATACCATTTTTCTAGATGTATCAAAGGAGATCAAAAGTGAGGATGCTTAGCCATCTTTGTGGCCTAGAAGCATAAAGGGGTCTACTATATATGCTTGAGACACATGTCCTCACTGTCACTCGCTCATTTTGGCAAGTGTTCTAAGTCCCACTAACCTGCCTCCCATAATGTTAACTATCCATCCCAGAATGCTTATACTAACCCTAAAATCTTTCTCTGGTGCCTAACTCTAAAGTCCCCCAAACCGTTCCCAAACCTAAAATCCTATTCCAGATCACTCCTTGAACTTAAAATCCCCTTCTAGCGCCTGTTCATGATCTCTCTCTAAACCTTAAATCCCCATTCCCCTCCCTACCCATAAATCCCCTATAGATGTCTAAACCTAAAATCCCCTTTCCCTATTTCTCTAATCCCAAAATCTCCTTTCCCTCTTGTATAGAATCACTCCTTACACTTAAAAATCCCTGTCCCCTCCTTAATCCTAAAGTCCTTGTTGCCCTCAAACCCAAAACCTCCATCCCCCTCCCAAATCCTAAAGTACCCATTCCACTCCCTATCCCTAAACCAGGTTTAGGCGCCTAGGCAGCGTGACATTTCCCTGTGGTACATTTGACTGGGGACACATGGCTGAAGTGACATTCAGCTGCAGAGAAATATGGCTGTTTGCAAATTCCCTGTGGGCAAAGAGAAGCACACACTGCCATGCTCACAGCTTTAATAGCCAAAGGTATGGTGGCAAAAGAAGTAATGAGTGTTGTGCTCATTGTAGAGGACATACTTATATAACTACAACATGTAGACGTGTGCTACAGCATGGAGGAAATCCTGCAGGCTACTGTAGTCACATTTATGCTCCAATATGCATTTTAGGTAATGTTCCCTAGACACTGTGAAGGGGGAAGGGGTCCACACACTCCAATTATAAAGGCACTGCCCATTGTGCACTGCATTTTTACTGCCACTGATATGCCCTCTGGCCAGCCTGCTGCTGATGCCTACCATATTGCCTGTTGTCTCATGTTTCCTTGGGGACCATGGACATTGTTTTCCCCAGTACATTTGGCTATTAAAGCTGTGAGCATGGCAGTGTGTGCTTCTCTTTGCCCACAGGGAATTTGCAAACAGCCATATTTCTCTGCAGCTGAATGTCACTTCAGCCATGTGTCCCCAGTCAAATGTACCACAGGGAAATGTCTCGCTGCCTAGGAGCCTGAACCCCCCTAAACCTAAAGGCACCTTCCTAACTCCTCTTCTTCACTTACCTGGTCCACAACAAGCAATATCATCTAGGACAGGTGGTGTAACAGCTGCATCTCTGAACTCATCTTTGAAAGCGAGCAGGTGGTTGGATGGGTTTTTAGCCATTCGAGTCCCTGGCTGCAGGTCACTGTAATGGGAGCAGGTGGGGCTTGAGTGGGTGTAGAACATCCAGAATAAAGTCCCTTTATCCCTGTCCTACTATTTTAAAATACTATGGTTCTAAACACTCATTTTGATCTCCTTTTGAATGATTTGTTTCATATCATTGTATTGCCTGTATCATGATTTTACTATGTTTGTGAGTTGACTATTCATATCTATCTTGTCAATGTTTTTGTTTTCCCAATATTGTATGCTCAGATAATAATGTTTTTTTTCCTCATTATTGTATGCTCAAATGAATCATTGCACTATGTATGCATGCATGTTGCATTCTCTCTACTGAAAAGGGGTCAACAAAAACAATAAATAAATAAAGGACAGAATGTTGCACAGATGGCAAAACAAAATTCTTCTCATTTGTACTGCAACATGTAAATGCTTATAAACTTTCAAGGAGGTTTAAAAAGAAATGTATTTGCCTGAAAAAAAAGTAAAATACGTTAATGCAACTGTTATCTGAATAAATCTATTTCATTCAATCTGCATTTTCCAATTATTTTCCGATTACTGATAAAATATTTTACTCTTTCAGTTGCCAATATGCTTGCTTCTATTTTTTATTATTTTATGTTATGGTTGCCATAGTGACTTCATATTTCTTTGTGCCACTTGTATTTTTATGGTTTCAGTTCATTTGCTTAGCATTGTTTTATATTATACATCATTGCCAGTTTTTTTTTTTAAAATTAAGATGATTTCAACATAATATATGCTGTCAGTAATTACATTTTATACTCAATAAAAAATACTTTTTATAAAAAAACACTGAGAAAAACAAGTTGCATAATTTAGAGTTTACAAACCAGAATTAAATGTGCACATTATAGGTTCATAGGTTCATAGGTTGGTACTAGGCTATCAGCCCTAAGTCCTATGCAAGCCTAGCCATAACAATTCCCTGGAAATTTTTTCCCACGATATTTACTTCTCTGGGCCCCTGTCTAGCAGGGTGACTGACATGATCCCCGGGGTGAATTTCCTATCTCCCATCCAATCATCAAGGTTCCATTTGAAGAGGGCCAATGAGGTGCTCTGCTTGACATGTATGGGCAGTTAATTCCAGAGTATGTGGAGTCTCTGGTTCAGGAACCTATCCCTCCAGCATGTTTTGTTCATTGTGATGATAAGGTTTAGATCCCTGGAGCGTGTGGCTCTGAGGGATTGGGATTTCTTTAAGTGGAGCATGTTCAACAGCTCAGGGTTTGACATAGCCTTGTATGTTAAGCAGAGATCGCCTCTGAGTAGACGGTATTCCACAGAGTATAGCTGGAATTTTTTTTAGACGGTCAGCATATGGCATCTGCTTTAGGCCTGTGATTCTTTTAGTGAGGTATTTCTGTGGCCTTTCCAGCTGTTGCAGATGTCTTGTGAGGTACATACCAAATGGGGCATTATACTCTATAATGGGTCTAATGAGGGATGAGTACAGTGGGACAATGACCTCCTTTTTTCTGGATGAAAAGCCCTTAGTGATGAGGTGTGCCACACAGAAAGATTTCCTGACTGTTGTGGCGATGTGGTTATCGAAAGTGAGACCACTGTCCACTTGTGTCCCTAAGTCTCTCATCACACTTTTGATGTTTAGTGTCCTGCCACCAATGTGGTACTTCATGGGTACATGTTTTTTTCCAAAGGGGATGACTATACATTTCTTGGCATTAAGCTTGTGCCCATGACTCTGGCACCAGGCATCTGTTTCTGTAAGGCCCTTTTCTAGAATATCCACATCATTTGGAGATTCAGTAATGGCTCCCAGTTTGCAGTCGTCTGCAAACTTTGTTAGCCAGAGTCCCTTAGTGTTGGCCTGTACTTCAGAGAAGAAGATGCCAAACAAGAGTGGTCCCAGGACTGAACCCTGAGGTACTCCACTTGTCTGGAGCTGTCGGCTACTTTTACAGTCTGGGTTCTGTCAGTAAGCCAGTTGGCAACCCATCGAGTGACATAGGGATTTATGCCCAGCTTAGTAAGTTTATCTATGATTCCAGAGTGGGGTATGGTGTTGAAGGCCTTGGCAAGGTCCAGATAGGCTGTGTGGACCTCCTTACCCTCGTCCACAGCTCTGGAGACCGATTCAAAGAAGTGAATCAGATTCAGGAGACAACATCGGCCCTTCACAAACCCAAACTGGGTGGGGTCCAGTGTCTGGAGGTTGCCAATGTCTTTGTTTATAAGTTCCATGATAATGTGTTCCATGCCCTTGCAGATCAGGCTTGTCAGACTGATGGGACGGTAGTTCCCGGGATCCAAGGTGGATCCTCCCTTGTGGATTGGGATAACTGTAGCTGTGCGCCACTCAGTGGGCATGAAGCCTGAGGTGAGGCTATGATTAAACATGATACTTAGGTGGGGTGCCAGTTCATTTTGTAGTTCATGTAGTACACAGCCTGGGATGTCATCTGGTCCCATGGATGCTGTATTCTTAGCTTTGGAGAGTGCTGATTCTACCTGTGTGGCTGTGATTATCGGAATTTGGCAATCTTTTGATATTGAGATGGGCCCTTTAGGGGGAGAGAGGGGAGTGAAGTTGGCACTAAATCGATCTGCCAGGATATTGGCAATATCCTTGGGATCAGTATATTTAATGCCATTCTGTTGTAGCTCAGAGCTGATCTGAGCATTGCCATTTAGATTCTTGACATAACTATAGAATGCCTTGTGGTTGTCTTTGGAATCTTTGGCAATTTTATTTTCGTAACTAGCTTTTGAGGATTTTATGAGGGATCTCAGCTTCTTACTGAGGCTGGTGAGGGAGTTTTTTGCATCCTGGGATTTTCCTCTTTTCTGCAACAGTTTCTTCCTTCTGTTGTATAGTTTGTTTATAGCAGGGGACCACCAGATTGGCTTCCTTTTTTTGGAGAAGAGCATCTTGGTTCTATTTGGGATGGCACGATTCATGCACGAGTGGATGTGCTCATACAGTGCCTTAGTGTAGGATTCTGCAGTCAAACTTCCAGATCCCATCTGCATGGGTGTTGTGAAGTTTGTCACTTCTGACTTCAGTAGCATGAAGTTGGCTTTGGAGAAGTTTTTTAAGGAGGTTTCCTTACTGGGGGGGGGGGTGTGGATGTCAAGGGTGATTTGCTTATGGTCAGACCTGACCAATGAGGGGGTGACCACTGGTGTGGAGCATCTATCTCCCATGTTGGTAATGACCAGGTCTAGGATATTGGAGCCCCTGGTGGGACAATGGATTAGTTGATCCAGGGCATTGGAATTTATGAATTCCAAGAACCATTGGGAAAAGGAGTTGGTACCCGAGTAGTTTTCCCAATTAATGGTAGGGTAGTTGAAATCACCTAGTATTAGGGTGTTTGGTTGTATCTTAATATTTTCCAGTATGTTTAGGAAGGTGTAGTGAGAATCTTGGGGTATGGTGGGGGATCTGTAGCAAGCTACAATTTGGATTGCAGTCTTACCTAGTGTTAGTTGCACCTGGAGAATTTCAGATGCATTGTGTTGGGCAACTAGCCTGGAGGTGTGAATATCCTTGGTGAATATGGACACTCCTCCACCTTTAGTGTTTCAGTCTTGGTTTTGTGGCCGAAAAGTGTGGTATGAATTGTAGCCTGGTATTGCAGGGTTGCTCTCTTGAGCCTTGAACCAGTTCTCAATCACTGCACAGATATCAATGTTCTCCATTTTTAGGAGTTCCTCGAGAGAGTGCATTTTGAGGTTTAGACTTCTAGAATTGAGTAGCATTACCTTAAGATTTTACACATTAAACATTATACAATTAAAATGCAATTTTATGGTTGCATAATATGCTGCACTAAGATCAAATGTCTGAAAATTACAGTGATCTCAGAAAAAAAGCATGTAAATAATGAAGAGTAAATAAAAAGATAGACCTAATACATTACTCAGATGAGCAGACAATACTTCAGCAGTGGCAACAGACAATACTTTAGCAGTGGTAAATACTTTCAGAAACACACTTCAGGTGTTACAAAACAGGACAACTGAATGTCTATTGAACTGATATCAACTAAAGCATCTGAGCTTCAGATAAGCACGCATCCAGTTGATATGTAGGGCAGGTGCTTCACAGTTACAGGGGAAATACAATACATTAGTATGACATGCATAAGAATGAATGCATTTGTATCTCAATAATATGCTAAGTGAAATTCTAAAATTGGCATGTGAGATTATCTAACAAACTCTTCAGTCTAACAATATGAATGAAGTGGCTGTTCCTTCATCCTGGTAAAGTTGAAACCTTCCAGTAAATTACTCCTGGAGGAGAGATGCATTGGCAATATTTCACAATAGGTGGGCTTGAGGCATAGTTATGTAGATAGGCACAATGCATTCTCTTTTTAAAGCTTTTCATTCAGTTTTACCAATATATAGAATAATGTAAATCACATTACAATGTAATTAAACAGATCTTGTGGTTTTGGTTTATGACAGAACACACAAAACAATAAAAATCAAACTATGTACTTATAGTGCATATTTTCTAATTGTCATTATTACAGCTTAGTAAAGTTATTAAATATTTTGTGCGATAATTTATCACGTACTTCTTTCACAGACATAAATTTTATCCTCCGTATCTCTAGTATAAGGATTGTGATTTTGTCCAGTATTTGAAATCTAGTTTTTGGATATTAATCTATTTGTATTTATTCCATTCTCACACACAATAGAGGGCAACTTCAAACATTCTATAAAGAGAGGGGGTGATATTATTCATCTAATTCTTAGTTATCATTTCCTTCGCTATAGATAGCATATACCCAAAGAGAGTCTACTGAACTTTAGTAAAACATAGGAATCTGGTGCAGCAAAAAACATTCTACAAAACTATATTCCCACTTGGTCATTGTGATCCACTGACTAAAACTCCTGTCTGCCTACAAACCTAACAAATCTGCTGGGCATTGTCTGTACTTGTACAAGGTTGCTAAGGCATGAAACTCCTTACCTGTATCCATCAGGTCTATACCCTCCCTCCCATGTTTCAAAACCACTCTGAAAAACTTCTTAGCTAAAATCTGGCTCTGTTCTTGCACAAAACAATGATAAATTATATCCCTCAATGTAAACAAGTACCATTTAATTCCTTATACCTCCTTACTCTCCCTTCTTCACTTTCTTCCTTACTGCTATCTAAGTCTCTTTCCTGACTTTCTCTCTAACTGTACCATATGCCTGTTTTCCCCCACACTTCATATCATAATTCTATTTATATTAGACCAACTTACCTTTAATTTCTCTGCAAACTGTTTAAAATTTCTCTAAATATTAAATGATTGTCATATACATGCATTTATTCTTAACCAATGCTTGTATATAATGTCTAATTTGTTAAAATTATTTAAACTGCAGACATTTTTGTTTTATTTTTGAAGATTGTAAAATTATTGTTCTTAAAATGTTTTACATTAATTTTGGGCTTTTCTCACCAGGCCTCCAGTGAAAATGGGCTTCTACCCAGTCAAACATTCCCAGTAATCAAATGCCAATAAATAAATAAATAATACTGAATTGTATTATATGATTTTGTTAAGACAAATGTATCAGGTCAAAAGATTTATTTGCAGTTTCACAATCATAAAAAGTATGTTGCCAATCTGCTTTTATAAGCAATCTACTCTAGTCATGTACATTTTCTATATAAAATATTTTACCATTTTATTTGGTGGAAAAAAAGCTTAAGGAAGAAATTAACAAGATGTTGTCTAAAAAGAAAAGAAAAATATTTTGAGACCATGAAAACATCAAACAGCTATATTAATCTGTAAAGCTGTAATAGTTTATTTGTAGAAAATTCCATTGAGTTATTTTAGCTTTATATGACACTAATGCTATATATAAATTGGACAAGTGAGATTTTTTTTTAATCTGTCCTAACAGAAATTATATAATTAATTAGTCTAGCAAGAGAGGATATGTTCTGTTATCCAGTTTAATCATACCTGGCAACATTTGACATTATAAAGTGCCTGCATTTTTTAACAATTAATGGGTCATTTGTATCTATTTCAAATTTGTGCATTATTTAGTCAATATTTGATATACTTGCTCTTTCAAAAAATTAGGCAAGAATATTAGATCATTTATTTTAAAACAAAACAATTTGCTAATGTTTATATCTTCATTTAGACCTGGGGTATAGGAAGTAGGTAAGATCAGAAAAAGACCATTTCAATACTTTACAAATCCATCCATCCATAATCTCTTAAGGTTTCTAAATATTTTAGCATTGAATTTGTAGAATTTGATATAGTTTGTTCAGTATTATATAGATGTATGCAATTATTAAAGAACTATAACACCTTGTTATATAATATTTCCATACACTGGAGTCTATAATTGAAAATCTTCACACAGCTTCTCATGTATTATACTTGGAACTATACAACCTAATTGTTTAAAAATAAGAGACTATTATATAATACAATTCAGTATTTGAAAAGCCAGTTTTCTTCTTGGTCCCATGCTCTGATATGATGTTTCTGCACAATACTAGTCTACTGGTATCCAGCTACATTTTATGAATATTTTATTTAAGATTTTGATTTGTTCCTTGTTTGAAAGCTGTGAAGTAGTTAGAATATTACATTAAATTTTGGATAATAAAATCATTTTATCATATGTCAGTATATATCTTCAAATGAGAAAAAACATTGTGTTACAATTAGTATTATTAATTTAATATCATTGATTATAATATCATAGTTTCTTTTAGCAAACTCATTAATTTCTTAGTTAATAGTTAGCCCTAACCTTTTAATCTTACATGTATTCCAATTATTGTCATATTGCTGTTTATAAAATGAGGCTATATTTAATAATTAATGTATTTGTTGTGGTAAAACTTTAAGTGTATATTTTTATAAATACTATTTTAAGTATTTACTAAGTGATGCATTTGAGAGTTAATATCATTGATAGCAAAGTATCTACAACCAGATAGATTCATTTTAAAACTGTCCATACTTTCTTCCCCTCTTATAAAATCTACCATTGATTCAATAGCTAAAGAAACAAGTAAAAGGGATAAGGGAAATCCTTATTTTGTTCCCTTAATTGTTTTAATAGACTTAGGAGTATAATTACCTGTTTCAGACTATGATAAGGCATTTTATACAATTTAATAAACTTATAAATGTTTCTGGGATACTAAATGATTACAGTGTTTTGAAAAAAATGTGTCCAATTAACATAATTCCAGTTTTCCTATATTGCTATTCTAACCACTGCTAACCTTAGTATATTTAGTTAGCATAATAAACTAAAGTCAGTATCCTTTTAATATTATCATGAGTCTTCATATTTATAATAAATTTTGCCTGATCTTCATTACTTATTTTATTTGCATTTGTTTTTTATTGTAGAGCACTAATCTCCATGATCCATTTTCAGACTCAGCCATGGAACGTTATCTGACCTCACTATAAATCAAGCTATGCCTGCCTAAATTGTAGTATGGGATTACAGGAATGTTAAACAATTGAATATTTTTCTTGCTTTAAAGTTTGAATAATTAATAAATATTTCTACAAAGAGGTATGCAAGTATTATGTTCCACTGATATAAATACATTTTTAGTATTAAACTAATATTGTTTGGAAATAATGTGTATATTTCTTGAATAATCCCATCTATTTTTGGAGCTCTATTTTTATTTTCAATTTAAGAAAGATTGGAGATGTGTTTCATCTGTTGTATCTGTATTTTTGAATATCAACAATGTAATATTTAAAGGCCCTAAGAATATCCACTATGTCTGTTATATCCTTATTTGTTTTGCTCTGGTCATCATCATCTTTGATCTAAGAGCCAACCCAAGCAAACATTTTGCAGTTAGCATATAAGAACATAGCTTTAGTTTTTCTAGTGATATATCTGATATATGATTTAATTTCATTTGATATTTTATATTGTTATTTCTTAGATGTTAAGAATTCCATTTTCTTTTCTGAACTTTTAATGTGACTTCAGTTATTTCTCCTTGTATCTCTAAAGCTATTTATCATAGTCCTTTAAATTAATAAATCACCAAGTAATAATTTTATCAAACATTTACGTTTTAATTGAGTCCAGTAGGATTGACTCATTAATTTCCTCACTAATACCAATCACATAAAATGGATCTTCAATGATAGAAGCTTTTCTAACAGATATTATTATTTGAAAAGTCAGGAAATCATCTTAATTAAAGTTACTTTAGTACTCAAATTACTAGATATGTAAATGCTATTGCTTCTTGTCTGTGTACCAAATACATTTGCATAATACATATAAAATAAAGAATTATGATCAAAATAATGTATATCTCTCAGATTCATTAAACTAGTACAATTTTAAGAGCTTTGGCTGAAGCTGTTATTCTTTGTTGATTGATCGTGCATGTGTCATTTTTATTAGTGAGGAATTAAAATCACTTCATAGTATTAAACTATCCCTCAGTTTGTTTAGTAATTTTATATCTATTGTTTAGCATATATTCTCCTAGGTCCTGTGATCCAGTATATATTGGCTAAAGGACTGAGATTCCTTTGTTACTCAATTACTGACAATGAAACATTCCTTTGTTGCCATTGTAGGTGAAAATAATCTTATCTCTCCTTTCTGTTTAAATGGAGAGCTAACAAGAACTAAGGAAACTTTACAATTTAACGTAATCACAACCCTTTTTAAAAGATGCATTGCTTGTAAAAAAATAATGTGATTTACTTATCTTAAGAAATTTAAATAAACTTCCCCTTTTTTACTATTGAGATCATTTATATTAGGAAAAAACATGCACTGCATCCATGTTATTATAAAAATAGAACCTTCTTGACATTTTCTGACTTATATGAGTATTTACTGCTCATGTAATCTGTGCAGTTTAAATAGGTTTATATCACATAATTGAACTTCCAAAACATCAAATACCATAAGCTCGAATTTGGAAGCTCAAAATGTAATAGCATCGAAAGCTCAGAACAGCGAATATTTTCCCAGGGAAAAAAATTGCTGTTCCGAGAAACACACATACAACACAAGCACACAAAAAATATTTCTTAATATTCCATCTCTGAGATTGCACCACAGTAAAGGAAATAGTGAAGCTGGGGAAACGGCCCACTGAATTCTTGCCATGGGTAAGAATTTGATGTTTCGTGGCTTCAATATTGTCAGTGTTTGAGGTTTCAGATTTGATGTAATAACGTTCGAAGTTGTGAGGCTTTGTATATCATTTTACACAGATATGAAGCATTTATTTCTGTTTTGCCACCAGACACAATAAAATGGTAACTATAATAAACTAATGAGACTATCCTTACTAGATTTATTTTCTTGAAAATGACTGTCAGCTGCAAATATAGTAAATCATGCATTTTTAAACATTTTCAAAAATGGTTCTACTATGAATCATAAACTTCCACAAAGCCCAGTATCCAAAATACTGAAAAAAATGCTTGAAACATATAAGGACAAAAAATTTACTTTAAGCACAATACTGAATTGCTTAGAATATAGGGATATAGTTTCAAGTTTGTTGCAATAAATGAGGTTCTGGTGATCTTTCTAGTTAAGAACCTCTTGGATATTTTTATCTGTCTGGTGTGTTTGGACTGATGCACACAAAAAGGAGAAATATATTCTGATCAGAAGAAAAGATGACGTATTTTGACTTGGATGACATACCTTGATGTATTAACTTTGCTGAACAGAAGGATTTCTTGACTACTGTTGCTGCATTGTGGTCAAAAGAGTGAAGTTATCTAAACTGGTGTCAAGATCTCTAATTACTGTATCATTCTGAGTGGGGTACCAGCTAAAATGTAAGCTGCTGTCATTTTTTTGCCAAAGGTGACAATGTAGTACTCCTTTGCATTTAAGTTAAGTCCTTTTCCTGATATGCCACTAGCTTAGCCCTTGCTGGTATCAGCTGCTGAGTGAATGACAACACAACGTCCAGTTATTGTAAACCTAGTTGGCAATATATTCTGGTTTGGTGTCTGGAGATCCAGCATGTAGATGTTAAACACAAAGGAACATAGTACTGAGGCCTTTAAAATGCCTCTAATGATTATGTTGCTTACTCAGATGGCACTTGCTTCTCTAACTTCATGTGTTCCATTTATCAGCCAGATGGTTGTCTGTCTTATAATATAATGATCTGTCTATAGGTATTTAAGCTTACTTGGAATACCAGCATGGTGAATAGTATCAAAGGTCTTAGCTAGATTTTGCATGACTGCTACCTATAACTTCAATGACTTTCTTGAGGAAGTTTGCCAAATCAAAAAGCAATGACCTCCTTTTGAAAAAAAACATATTGTTGTGGGTCTAAAACATTCATTTTTTACAAAGTTTCTTATGAAATCACATATATATTAATACATTAAATGGCTTCATAAACTGCACTTAGGCTGATAGGTCTATAGTTCCTAGGGTCTGAGGTTAGGCCCATTTATGGAGTGGTATAATAATAGCCATTTTCAATGACTCAGGAGCATACACTGTAGCTACACTTAAATTGAACAGTTTTGGTAGTTAAAGAAGGGTTTCTTATCTTTGACTGTTGATGCTAATTTTAATTTGTGTTTCTTTATGGTTTTCCTTATGGTACTTTTCAAATTTTTTGCTGACCTTTTTGACTGAGTCTATAATGTGGGTAGAGTTTGATTTATTATAGGTCTTAATTAGCTTTTGTTTCTTTTATTAATAGCTGTTTAATGTTAATGTTCTTTTCATTTTTTAAGTGCTTTGCTCAGAATTCTTGAGCTAAAAAGTTGAGAGGCTTGAGAGAAAGAGATTTTGTTCATGCATCTTAGATTTGGAAAGACAGTAATCCTGTACCTTGCCTTATTATTGTTTTTTTTATATATATATTTGAAACAGATTAGAAAATAAATCTATTTTTCTTAGCTTTTTCAGGGGATTGTTCCATTCAATGGGAGTAGGCTGTGGCATGTTCCATAAATTGGTACACTGTGGCTGGGTCTGGCTATAATTCATACCTTTGTTCTATGGTAAATCAGGGAAGACTGTTGGCTCTAATAAGGACACAGCCTTGAGTTACAGACTACATATTTTTCAGCAGAATGCATGCTAATTTAAAACCTGTCATACTAGCCAGTTTCTAATTGCATAAAAAAATAAGAATATCTCATATTTGTCAATAATTCTGGGCAGTTTTCCCCTTCTTGTTGATGTTGTTCCTTGTTGCTGTCCTAAGATGATGAGTGCTATGGCTATTTTTTTGAGCTCTGTACTAAGGTCTAAGCAAAGTGATTAGTCCTGCAACAACTTGGTACACTTTGCTGTGGCTACTTTTTTACCGCATTTGGTGATTACAGTCACAATCAAGTGATCATTGCTCTAGCATTGTTAGGGTTTGTGGTCTGTGGGTAACAAAGTTCAGTGCCTGAAAGCTCCAAGATGAAAAACATTTGTGATGATTCTCTTATTTTTTTTCACTTTTTCTGCAGCAGTTTTAATTTGTATGTGGACAGTGGCAACAGCACACACTTTCCATAGCATCATACACTGGTATCATTTATTTTTGTTCTTTAATTTTTATGGAAATTGACATGATGGGTGATGTGCACCGTAGCTGAATTAGATTATTGTGGCTGCTATTTCTGACTATTGTTGCATGTGATGTAAATTAATGTGACTCTTATTTCTCCAATTTTAGCAATTGCACATGAGAGGTGATTGTTATGATTGTTATAAGTAGCTATGTGCGTGCGTATGTGGAGAAGGGCAGGCTGTGCAAGAATGCAAAGGGCAAGTACATGAGTTATACAAAACAGTCAGTGACATGTCTAGTTTTATTGGAGGGGAGTGTAGACAGTGGTCATTTTTTGCGAGTAGGGGGACAATTTGTGGACTCACCTAACTTGACTTTCATTCTGCACAAATGGTATGACCCCAGAGAATGGTTATATAAGTTAAAGGGAGTGACATCTGACATATGGTTTCTTAAATACAGCTAGTAAAGCCAAAGTTTCTTATGGCTTTTTTGTTACAGTATGGTACTATGTTGTGTTTCCATCAGTGGGCTATTAGACCTCTGCAGAAAAGAATGAGCCAAATTAATGTCCAGAACATATGTGTACTATGTTTGCGGCATCTCAGATGTGAAAATTCTATATATTTTTTTCAGAAAAATATATGTTTTAATTGTAATAAACTGTGGCCTCAGTGTTATGCTGTCTAGCAATTAAAGCTGTGGAGGCAAATTCAGAGGCATTCTGCCTTGGAAGCTCTGTGGTTAGAATGGCAGTCCCAGCTGTGTCTTGTAACTAAACAGCTTGGTATTACCGCAAAGTTTTGTAGTAATCTCAAAGGCAGACATAGATAGATCCTTTGGCTTGAGATCTTGCACCTTCTTCCAGTCTGACATTTGACATTGTACTAGGTTTTCATTCTGGGTGACAGGATAAACTTCTTCTCAGTATACTAAGTAAAATAATGGCATAAGATATTACTTCCTTGAGTTGCCACTGTATTGGAAGTAAAACTCCTCTATATTTCTCAGAAAAAATATACATATTTTAGTTTTAGTATGCTGTGGCTACAATGTCTTCCTTTCAAGCAGCTAAAGCAATGGGTTGAAATCCTAGAAGTTTGCTATTCTAAGAAGCCATGAGGCTAGAACTACTGTTTTAGATTTGTTCCATAACTGAATACTGTGTTGTTGTTACCTTAAAGTTCCATAATGAAATCTCAATGGACGACAGAAGTAAAAACTTTCAAAGACAGGTTCTGGTGACTTTAGTTCATGAGCCTTTAATGCCACAGTCTAAGATGCTATAGTGCATTCTGTTTTCATTCTGTGTTATAATGAACTTTTACTCAATACTGTAAGTAAAAGAATGACCTAAAATACTTCTTTACTGAGCTGTCAATACATCACTTTTTGTCACTGGACAGTAAACTTCATTGTAAGAAGGCAACATTGTATATGTGTCTTTATAGCTCAGCTACAAGCTAAGTGCATTTTATAGCAAAAGGCTATGATATAGAAGTATTCTGAATAAAAGTGTTGTAATACTCTGTATGGTTACAGAGAAGTGCACTTTTACTGCTCACTACTACCAGTAGTCTCATGTAGTCATTTGGATGGTCTGGTATTGATATTTACTTCTCAAAAATACACATTGTGTAATTTTACATAATGACAAACCATATGTATGTCAGTCATATCACTGGCTTGTTCTTATGAAGTTTGTTTGTTTGTTTGTGTCTTTCGGCTTTTCCCAGTTAGGGGTCGCCACAGCGGAACTCCGGTCCGCTAATGATTGGCAGTAGAGTTTTACATGCTGGCTTGCCAGGCCTAATGCACAACCTTCAATGAAGGAACGCCCGTTCATGCATGTCGACACACAGAAGACGCTCTAACTGAGAATCGAACAGGCAACGTCTAACTGTGAGGCGACAATGCTACAGCAGCACCAGAACCAAAAATAATACTATTTTCTAGGGAACTTCATTCTAAGGGGTATCTTTGGAAATTCATATAACTCAAATGAAGTCACACAAAACTGACCTTTCCTCTGACTGCAGGTGTCAGAGGGACCTACCAGTCATCCATAGTCAACTCATCCCCACCCAAATGCTCTAAAGCTTCATCTGCTGTAGACATGGGTAAACGTGACTTCTGCCTCTGTTGACTGGTCAGTTTTTTACAGCCCAGTCCACACAGAATCTGGTGTTGCCATTTGTCTTTAGCAATAATACCACTTGTGAGGCCTGGGGACTTTGGATTCTTTGATTACCTTAAGTTCCAACATGTCCTGCACTTCCTCTGTCAGGGTTTGATTAACACTTTCAGGCATCCTGTAAGAGGCTTGTTTGCTGGACTGTTGGGGTTCTGTGTCTACATGGTACTCCAGCAAATGGGTACACCCTAGCTTACCAATAAAAATACCCCAGAGTTCCCATTATACTAATGAGGTTTCCTAAACCTAGGTAGGAGATAAATGCTGGAAGAGGACTCCTCCATCTACCAATGGGTTAGACCAAGCCTCACCAAAGAAGTCTACCATCATATCCTCCTCTGGTTCCTCCTGTAACTGTCTGCCACTATTAAGTACTACTGTGTCTGCTATGATACGACATCTTCATGTTAACATAGAACAGTTCATTCATCTGCCTCTTGCATGGCAAGTCTACCATGTAGTTACCAGCACGCACCTTCTTCACATTGGTGAAATAATCCTCCCAGGCTGCCTACAACATATTGTATCTAAAGGGAATAAACATCATCACCTTCTGCTCAACAGAATACTCTCGGGTTCTGGCTGTCCTGTCATACCAGTCATTTGATGCTGTTGTGGTTGTGCCAGGTGTCTTGGGCCATCCCCATGATCTCCAAAACATAGCCCTGAAGTTTAGAACACAATATACAATAGAAACCTTGGGGGGATCACGTTTACTCCCCAGTTTATCATAAACAAAATTCACGGAGCCCTCTCACTCTATATCAATACTACAGCCATAATGGCAAAAACTTTGTGGTCTCCTGGAAAATCTCCCTGTATGCAAAGAGGAAATGGTGGCAGCATTTGTTCTATTCTCTCTTCAGCTAGTCTACAAATGCCCTCAATAGTGTCTTCCATGCACCTCTCCACCAAACCATTTTCTCTGTGGATGGTTGGGGTTAGTTTGTTAATGTTTTAGCCCACAGCACTTCCACAAACATTCCAACAGGTCTGACATAAAGTTAAGTCCTCAATCTGTCAGAATTTCTCTAGGAAAACTTCTACTGAAATGTCTATTAAAATAAATATTTGCCTCCTTTTCTTTCTTCAGTGGAAGACAGCTCCATAGCCTCTGGGCATCTGGGGGCAATCCATCACCACCAGGATATAGTTGTTTCTGGAGAATGAAGTTCAGAGGTACCATGATTTCCATAATTACCCCCTGAAACAGCCCCTTAACTCATTGCAGTCAAGGGATGCCTCCAAGTGTTTCTGCAGTCACATCCTACTGACACCTCTAGGTGTCAAATATTACTTGTTCATATTTGCATTGATAATTCTACAACAATGGTACATACAAAGGATTAAAAGATTTCATCTTAAAGCTTACACAGTGGCAAACAGAACTGTACTGATATTTGTCATCTGTCTAGTGAGGGTAAAGAGATATTAATTGATGTTCGCACAATATTTATTATATTGTCATAAATTACATGTTTTTCTAACTATGTCAACAATCAAGTAGCACAAACACAACTACTTAGCCTCATACCAAAGCTTTCAGCTGGATGAACAAAACTGTTACCAGCATGTGTGTAACTTGAGTGGTTGTTGAGATATCGCAGGGTGTTAACAAAATATTACAAACAATAGTTATTATGTATACTGCAACTTATAGCATCTAGAATCTAAAGAATACTACCACTGTAAAAACAGTTTGTGCTGAACAGCTTACAATTTACACTTCTTTAGTAACCCCTATGGTTCTATAGATATGGACATTTGTTTGAAATGTAAGGACATAATTTGAGTCTATCAAAAAGCTTAAGCTCTGCCCATTAGAAGTTACAGTGCAAACTTTCAGAGCTCCATTGGTGGAAATGAGATAATAAAATGACAATGCAACGATGTAGAGTTGACTTTATCTCCTGCCATGATAACTTTTTAGCACTGCTAATAGGTCCCGCAGTATCCTTTTACAATCTTTGCAATACATGGCATTCTTCATAAGCCATATTTTGCTACACTTTATGCCCATATAGCCGGCAAAAGGAATATTGCAGGCTAGACTCAGAAGTGCCTGTTGGTACTCACTTTGTTCTACCAAGTATTGCATTACTTCTTTAGGGGGTCCAGTCCCTACACAACAAACCTTTGAATCATTATATAAACTTCCCCCTGCCATTGACTATCAGGACTCTGCTTACCTACCTGTCTCAAGTTTAGTAAAGTAAGGTCTGAGAACTGAGTCTGCCATGACTTCTTCTTGATGACTCTTCACAGCTCTCTGTATAAAGGAAGGATGGCACCTTCAGCAAGATGTACTACAAATGCTTGCAGAATACTACATCTACCTCTTTTTTTGAGGTAACTCCTTCCAAGGGAAAGCTATTACCTTCCAGGTGCTGTGGGTCAGTTGCCAGCTCACTACTATGGTCCAACTCCCCCTATGCATTAACTATATCACTACCCTGGTTGAAGATATGGACCCTTGCTTGGTCTCCACCTACTTCCATCCCCATGAGCTTGCATCCATGCCTGAATAAGGTCAACAGCATGCACACAATATATTGTATTGTCAAAGTCTTTCTCTATTAGGACATCAGCAGGGATATCCTCAAACACAGCCTCCTGTATGCTCACTTACCCCCCTTTTCAGTCCAGATAAACTCTGACCCAAGGTACCTAAAGAGATATTTCTCCCAAGACTATAAGTAAAGCAGACTGCCCAAGCAAAGTAGTACTTATTTTACACCACTGAAGGCTTAACTATGGTTATCTCTGAAGCCATGTCCCTGTTGACAATGGCCTCCTTTGCCTCTATTAATATAAAATGCAGAAGACTTTTAGGATCATTTGCTAATGCTGTTGGCTACAGACAACCCACCATTCTCAATGCTTAACCTGATTCCTTCTAGCTGAGACCTTTATTCAACATCTTGCCTTAATGGGCAGTGAGACCATACATGCCTCCTTTGTTTATATTTATAACACTGAACCCCAAGACCTGGGCATGTACTATAAACTGTTTCTTCCTCTTTACATGGAATATCTGTTGTGACTGCTCAGGCTACCCTCATATGTTCGCTTATACCCATGTGCAGTTGTGGGTATCCACTTCCTATGTAATGGTAACCTGTGCTCCCAATGAACTTACCATGATGCCTCCCCATTTATTAAATTGTATTCAAGCTGCAGATGGGGCTTCTACCATGCCCTTCATGGACATAGTGGCAAGAGCAATTATTTTGGCTTTACACTTCTGTAACACTGACATCTTAGTGTAAATTTCAGACAAAGTCATCTTCTGCCTCTTCCTATACTTGAGGTAACTTGACTACAGATATAAAGTAAGTGATGTACAGAACTAAACCTTTGCATATTTGCTTTGTGATTGAAAGGGTATGCATACACCTTTAGTGAAAAAGCTGATTTAGGCTAAATAATTTCAGTTCCAGTATCCTATCACTTGCCACCAAGTGTTCTGGCACTGATGGGGTTTGAGTCTCACCAATGCCAACCAGTGCACCACCCAAGTATGTGAAGAATAGGGACTACAGTCCTTGGATCTGTTCTGTCACCAGAAATATGCCTGATGTCCATCAGAGGAATGGTCTCTTGAGTCATACTACTGGTGTCCAACAGTTTAATGTAAAGAAAGTGCTCACAAATCTGACTCAGTAATAGTTCACCAAATGCAACCTGGCCTGAAGAGCATAAAGAGAATATTTGCAATTGCCCTGGGTGTAGACTTCCAACATCAACATCTAGACTAAGACTCAGCATTGACCATTTATAGAGTTGCATCTTTGGCCAGTCACCCCAGGCACCTTTCCTACTGGTGTCTCAGTAAACCACAGTGTCTTACAGTGACAGTTACTGATAGCAACTGCCTTTCAAACAAGTTATGATTTATACATATACCCACCCACACATGCAATTCCTACAGAAGGCTGGCTGGCTTTCTTCCTAACATGATAGTACTACCACCATTCTAGACTATTGGGCTAGAGACCAGATTTATCAATTACTATACCACTCTTGATTTAGAAAAAGGTATGCAATATAAATAATAGCTGACTGGTAATGTGCTCAGGCAATATGGTATTGGAGACAGAAACTACCATCACTTGCCAACCTACACTGCTAAATAATACCTTCTTCTCATATAGATAATAATACATAAATACCCAACTTCAAGATCTTAGATGTGAATAATCAAAAACGTTACTTAAACAATAAGGACGTTAGGGCTGTACTGATGCACATTAAATAAGGAGAGGTCAAGGCAATTCCTAAAGAATACAAAAACAATAGTCAACTGCATAGACAGACTATTTAAAGAAAACTCTAGCCTACATCTGAATAAACCTAGATCATTATAACTAAATCAAATTCTCACTCTTGTTCTAAGCTAGCAAAATATTAATCAGGAAGATTGACATTTAAGGCCTTTTACACAGATGTAGATACCATGCTCATCTAAGTAAGACTGACTTTACACCGGTTTCAATTCCAGGTATATATTTTATATCACTTCTGGTCCCTAAAAATCAGAGGTAAGTACATCAATCATTTTCAGCGATTGAAAAGCAGGTTCTTTCCTCATTTACCAGCTATAGAATGTACTTTCCCAGCTCTCGTCAGCTACCTCTTTGAAGTCTTTTAATAGCAATTTTATGACCCTCTGCCTTTCTAAATCAAGCTTTTGTATGATTTAATTGTATGCAATCAATTTGTAATTCCTGTAACTGCAGAAAGTTATACTTTACATTTAAATTACAAGTTTCATACATTATTACATTCACAAAGAAAGGTTGCAAGGTTGGACACATTGTCCTAAAACAGAAAACACACAAGTCTATATTTCAGGGAGATTAAATATGGCTTTACAGTTGTGTTACCCATCTGAAATAAGAAAGAAAACAAATGCATCACATTTTAAATAGGCTCTTTTCCCTGACATCTCATTGAGCTTTCTTCTACATAGGCATTTCATCTGCAGTTTATTATGATGTGTCTGTACGGGTACACTTTATAATCTCAAAATATTGAAATATCGAGTTTCAGTATTTCGAGACCATAAAGTCAAATGTTAGGAATGGCAAAAGTGCATAACCGCAAATAAGAAGTTATGTACCTACCATAACGTTCCATGTTAGTTGTCTTCTCTCGCCTTCTTTCTTGCTTGATGGGTTCGGAGCCGATCCCTCGGCTCCGACTCGGCACTTGCTAAAGCTCGAGAGTCACTTTTACCAGCTCGAGGCATCCCCATATCCCATGATGCAAGGCGGTAAGTACCCAGATCTCGTTTGTTAACAAAGGGCAATAGCACCAAGCATAAAATACTTCCCAAAGGAAGAAGAAACTTACAGATGTAAAAAGGACCAGGTCTGAATGGTCTTTAGCATAATAGTTTCTTATACAAGGTCTGTCCAGGCCAGGGAAGGAGGGAGAGAGAAGACAACTAACATGGAGCGTTATGGTAGGTACATAACTTCTTAATGTTAAGTTGTCAATCCATTCTTGCTTGATGGGATAGCACCTCTATCCTGGGTGGCTCAATGGAACAAACTCTTGAGGACTGTAGAGCCAAAACTGGCTCTGTCCCTGGAGGCCAAGTCCAATTTGTAATGGGAAACAAAGTGTGAGGAGTGGCCCAAGTGGCGCTGCACAAATAGTGTCCAAAGGAAGTCTAGCTTGAAAAGCTGTAGAAGTAGCTAAGCTCCTAGTTGAATGTGCTTTAGGTTTTGAGCACAGCTGTTTTCCCCTAGTATAAATTTCAGAGATGACAAGAAAGCCATCTGGACAAGGTCACTTTAGAAACAGGAAGGCCTTTTTATTATCCGCATAGGAAACAAAAAGTTGATCAGATTTTCTAAATTTTTGTTCTGTCCAAATAATATCTAAGTTGACGGTGGACATCAAGATAATGTAACTTTTGTTCAGCCCTATCTGAATAGTTAGGAAAAACACAGGAGATCAATGGATTGATTTAAATTGTTCTTTGAAGCGACCTTAGGCAAAAGGTTGGGTTAGTTCTCAAAGATACTCTGTCTTTGTGAAAACCAAATAGGGGTCGAACCGAAGAGCATGAAGTTCAGACACCCTCCTGGCAGATGTAATAGCCACTAAGAATAAAGTTTTCCAAGAAAGATGTTTCAGGGAACAAGAAACAGCTGGCTCGAAGGGGGGAAGAATCAAGGATGTCAGCACTAGATTTAGATCCCACTGAGGAGGAGGATTCCTGATCGGAGGTTTTAGTAGGAAAATTCCTTTCAAGAAGGCCCTGCAGAGCCTATGGGACATAATATTATGATCTGCTATCCCGACATGAAAGTTGGAGATAGCAGCCAATTGAACTCTGACTGTGGAAGAAGAGGAGCCTGCATGAAAAATCTCTGCTAAGAAGTCCAGAACTGCCTGAACAGGGGCAGTAAAAGGATCAATATTTTGGGCCTTAGCCCAATAAGAGAAACGTTTCCATTTGCTTGTGTAAATCCTCCTGGTAGAGGATTTTAGTGAAGCTACTATGATGTCTCTAACTGGGTTAGAGATCAAAGGAAGCCTGGCTAAGGAAGGAAGTGGAGCAACCATGCTGTGAGGTTGAGAGAAGGGATTGACCGGTGCAGCTGACCTGATTGGTGAATCAGAAGATCTGGCACTGGGTCCAGATGCCATGGCTGCACCAAAAGGTGATGATGGAGGAACGGGAACCAAACTTGTCGAGGCCAGTAAGGGGCAATGAGAATCAATTTGGCTCTCAAAACGGTAGCTTTCTGGATCACCTGAGGGATCAGACGAAATGGAGGGAAGGCATAAAGAAGTCCCTGGGGCCAATCCTGGGTCAGAGCGTCTCTGGGGGGATGGCCTGATAGAGGGAAGAGGCTGAAGAAGTCTGGACATTTGCTGTTTTGGGGAGTAGCAAAAAGATCGCAACATGGACGACCCCATTCCAGAAAAATCTCTTCCGCTATAGACTGCTTGAGAGACCACTCGTGAGGCATGAGGATAGCTCTGCTCAATCTGTCCGCTATAATGTTGGTTTTCCCAGGGATATGCGTTGCTACCAGAAACCGATGAGAGGAGATCGCCCATTGCCAAAGTCTGAGCCTCCGCCTTCGACACAAGGGGTAGGACTTGGTTCCGCCCTGTTTGTTGATATACCAAACTACAGACATGTTGTCTGTTTGGACTGCAATTGTCCCTACGGGAAGAAAGTCGTTGAGGGCTTGCAACGTTAAAAGCACTGCTCTCATCTCCAGGACATTTATGTGCAGATGGTACTCGAACGGTTGCCACGTCCCATGAACCATCCTGCCCTGATAATGACCCCCCCACCCGATCAGGGAGGCATCCGTGGTGACAGTGGCTATCGGGGACGGAGGTACAAAGCACCTGCCTTGGTGAACCTGAGACGATGTGATCCACCAAGTAAGATGCTGTTTGCATGTCTGTGTCACCAGAATCTGGTGACGCATTGGAAGTTGTTGGTATGACCACTGTGTGAACAGCATCCACTGAAGGAGGCATGTAGAATCGAGCCAGGGAAGAAGAGTAATGGCCGCAGCCATGAGACCTAATACCTTTAGAACCATTCTGGCCAGTATTTTCTTGCTGGCCAGAATGATCCTGACATGAGTCTGAATGTCTGAAACTCTTTGTTCTGTAAGGGTAGCTGACATCCGAACAGTGTTTAAGTTTGCGCCTATGAAGGTAATAGACTGGCAGGGCGATAAGGATGACTTTTCAAAGTTTATTGAGATGCCTAAATGAGAACATAGGTCTATTGTGTAATCCCTGGCTTGTATAAGCTGATGCCTGGTGGTGGCTGACAGGAGCCAGTCGTCGAGATACGGAAACACCTGGAATCCTTGACGTCTCAGGTGAGCCGTGACCACTGCCATGCATTTGGTGAACACTCTGGGGGCTGTAGTGAGACCAAAGGGCAGGGCTCTGAACTGGAAGTGACTGGACCCCAGCCGAAAGAGGAGAAATCTCCTGGAGCGCCTGTGAATTTTGATGTGATAGTACGCATCCTGAAGATCTATTGAGCACATCCAGTTGTCCTTCTGTAAGAAGGGCAGAATTGACTGAAGAGTGACCATTGAATCTTGTCTTCCTGACAGACTTGTTGAGTCTGCTGAGATCCAATATTGGTCTCCAGTCTCCCGTCTTTTTTGGGGACCAAAAAGAACCTTGAGTAGATTCCGGGCTCTGAATGGTCTATTGTAACTGGCTGAATGGCTCTTTTTTGCAGTAGTTTTTCGATTTCTGACTCTGCAATCTCCCTTAGACCGGGTGGTACATCTGGAAGGGAACTTGAGGGGAAGGGACTTTCCTCGAAAGGAATTATGTAACCCTTGGATATGATCGACTGTACCCATCTGTCTTGAGTGAGGGAATGCCAGGCTTTTGGGTACAGTGATAATCTTCCCCCGACTGCCTCCAAGGAGGGACAGCTGGGCAACACCTCAGGGATGCTGAAAGGGCTTATCAGAGAGAGGCTCCCTGTTTCCCTGGTTCTTCGGACCCCCTCTGCCTCTAGAGTGGCGTCTGTTGTTGTTACCCCCTCTGCCTCTAGGGGTAAACTGACCACGTGAATCCGGCGTGACTCCTTGGGATTTACGGAACCACATCTTCCCACCCTTCTGTCCTTTGGGATAAGGCCTAGAAGGGGTGGAAAAACGGACTCCAACAGCAGAAAGAGTCTTGCCATCCTGCTCGCACCTGGTCAAGGTTTCCTTCACCTGAGGGCCAAACAAAGCTGTCCCATCAAAGGGAGAATTTGTGAAGGACGCCTTAAAGGGATCCGCAAAATCGCATAGCCGCATCCAGGCTTGGCGTCTAAGAGCCACACCTGTGCCTGCGGCTCTACTTGCTCCATCCGCAGCATAAGATATTAGCCGCATGGAGGAGTTAACAACGGAATTGAGGGTTCCTAGCTGCGAAGCAATCTTTTCTTGAGCCTCTGCAGCTGTAGGATCCTGAACTACTTCTCCCAGCTCCTTCAGGATATCTCTCTGGAGTCTGGTGAAGTGACAAAGATAATTCAGCGAACGCATAGCAAAGGTTGCTGAGGAAAACATCCGCTTTCCGTACCTATCCATGGTCCTAGAGTCCTTATTAGGAGGATGGACAGGCACGGAAGGATCTGCAAGTTCCTTTTTGGTGGCCGCAGCCACCACCATGGCATCAGCGGGACACCCTTGGTAAGGAATTGTTTGTCACTGGGGCAGTGATAAATTTAGAAGGCCTCCTAGGGACTGGCTCTACAGAGTCAGGAGCTGCCCACGCCTTCGTGCAATAACCTGCATAAGGGGTCGAAGGCGGAGACACCCAGGAGGTGGAGGGCCGAGATCCAAACGCCTCTAGGTTTACTGACTCATCCTCAGAGGGATTGTTGGTGGGCCAGTTTCCCTCTGTTTCAGAAGTTCTAGGATGTCTGAGAAGGAGACATCCTCAGAGCGGGATCTAGCGGATCCCTCTGTCTCATCAAAGTCAGTAACCGAAGTGACAGACTCGGGGGAGTCTACATGCTTCCTCTTACAAGTCCTCTTCCTAGGAGGATCTCCCAAAACATCAGGAGAATCCTCGGAAGAGGGGGAAATTCCCAATGGGGAAACCTGAGGTGGAGGATCTCTGGGTCCTGTAGCAAGAGAAGTGGCAGAGATGTCAACAGGTACTATAGAGGGAGGAGCTACGGGAACAGACTGCTGACTGATACCAGTGGCCAGTACACTCTTCATCACCTCGAATGCTCCCCTCCCAGGCAGGTCAGAGAACCCGCTCAAGAGCTAGGAACTCCAGGGACCACCGAAGGGAAGTCTCGAGGCAGATGTCGGAGCCGAGCTCGAGGCTCCAAGGGAAGGGACAAGGGTCCGATGCCACTCACCCCTCGGAGGAGACCATGGAAGCCCGACCACGAATCCCTCTAAGGAAGGTCTCAAAGAGGAGATAAGAGTAGAGGCTGAAGGAACAGAAGGGGGTATCCGTCCTCCAGCCGTAGCAGTAACCATGCCCGAAGACTCCAACTCCAAGCTCTGGGGTAGAGTTGAAGGAGGAACTGTAACGGGTGTGGACCAACAGTCGTCTGCTGAGACGGACTGTGTAACATTTGGGCCAGTACCTGTGACTTGAGTAATCTACTGACCACTCTCTCTAGGTCATGATCTGACAACCTGGATGACCTTGAAGATCGGCTCCGATGGCTCCGTTCCGATAGAAGAGGTGAAGCCGGAGCTGAAAGTATCGGCTCCAAGGAAGGAGACCTCGACCTCTTCCTGGAATGAGCCATCGGAGCCGATACTATAGATCCTGTCAGAGCCGACTGCCGACAGGAAGCCTCGATGTATCGGCTCCAGCGATACAGCCACCAAAGTAACGGTGTCGGAAGCCGACACCGATGCCTGTGCCACATGGGTGTCGGAACCGATCGGAGCCGACATCGAAGTGGTCAATACAAAGCTTTGTCAAGCCAGAATCGGCTCCAGCGAGCGATCTCGACTCAGTCGGAGCCGAGGCCGCAGGCTTAGATACAGAAGCCTGGGCCTTGGCAGGTTTTGCTGATTTTGGTGGTGCCGACTGGAGAGCCAAGAATCAGCCTCCTGCAGGACTCTATGGCTGAAGGAGTGACAAATAGCACAGGAGTCCTGCAGGTGAAGAGGGCCCAGACAATACAGGCAAGAAGTGTGACCGTCTGTCAGAGACATCTTCTGACAGCACGAGTCACACTTCTTAAAACCTGAGACCCTCTCCTTTGACATGGTGCTGTAAACACAACACACACACACACCAGTCAAAATTAACTTAAACAAAATACCAAAAGGTATTCTATAAAAACCAACACACACACCCTAACAGGGGGGGGATGGGATAGGGAAAAGATTGACTAACAAAAAATCAAAGGAGACAGGGAATTTCTGTCAGAAAAGGTAGAAATATAAACTTAAACTATCAATAAAGGTGTTTTTGACTAAAAAGGGGCTTAAATATCACAAAGTGAACAACTTACCAGGAGCTGGTAAAAGAAGACCTCCTAAGAAGCCCGCAAACGAGATCTGGGTACTTACCGCCTTGCATCATGGGATATGGGGATGCCTCGAGCTGGTAAAAGTGACTCTCGAGCTTTAGCAAGTGTGGAGCCGAGGGATCGAACCCATCAAGCAAGAATGAAGGCGAGATTGACAACTTAACATTCCGAATATTTTGAATTCATGGTTATATTTTAATGGTACATGACGTTGAATGTATTGTGTGGATGGTTTCCAGTTTAGTATGTGGATTTAGGTACAATTTAAGGTAAGTGACTAATTTATAAGGGTTTTGGGTAGGTGTGTGAGTGTATGTGAGCATGTATGGAAGCTATACATGTGGGTTAGGGTAGGCAGGTAAAAGTATGAGTGTTTAAATGTTGAATGTGGTGGTGTTTGTATATATGTGATGTGTGTGCGAAGGAGTGTAGAATGTCGTAGGTTTGTTAGTTTGTATTGTTATGTTTGCGTGTGCGTGTGTGTTTTTTTGTAGTGTGGGTAGTTTGGTGTTTGTGTAGTGTGGCATGTGGTGTGTTGAACTTCACAATTTTAAAATTTGCGGTTTTGGAGTTTCGGTGTTGTTTAGATTCGACTTTGTAATTTTGAAATACTGAAATTCGATGTTTCAGTATTTTGAGATTATAAAGTGAATTTGTCTGTACACATGAACGTTTATATATGTTTTACAGTACAACAAATCTCTTTGCATATTTGGAGATATGCCATATAACATTTTTAATAAACTAGATGTTATGAACACATATAATAAATTAATCTAATTTAATTACAAGAAAACAACCCAGTCCGTAGTAATATATACCTTTTGAAAAAAAATATTTGCTTTTAGAAAGAAGATAACCAGTCCTAGTGGTCATGATAGTTAGATGGTTTCTTATCAATTAGATCATCAGATATTTAGCTAACAGAGTAAGAGTTAAACAAACACGATAGATTATAAAATTATATATAACAATAATACTATCTCTGCTGCTATCCACATATACACTCAGCATCCACATTTTTACTGAGCATATCAAATAGAATGTGAACTTTAAAAAATTAGATTAAAGAGCTGTTTAAAATGTGTAGTGATTAAGAATGTAACTATTCACTTTGGCACTTTTATCATAACTAATTTTAAAGTCATTATTACACTGCTTTAAAGCAAAAATGGGAAAGTGAGCTTATCTATTGTGCCTTTTAAAAGCATTTAAAGTTCTATGTTTACTCCATACTTATGTTCAACTCATCCTTTCTTTATAACTCCCATGCTCTCTTGAATTTCAGTCAGATTTCCTCTCAACCATCTATTTTTATAGTGTATTCTATACTGCTTTCTCTGTGAAGAAGTATTTGCGAAGATTCAGGAAGTACTCTTAACACTTTCTTGTTTCTGTGCAGAAATCAGTTTCTACAACCTTCTGATTGCCACCCCCCACCCGCACTCCTCAATCTGTCTTTTCTGTACAGGGTAATGCATTCTTACATGTCTACATGCACCCATATCATATAACCCCTCTATTTTCGGATTAAGAACAGCTCCCATTTCAAGCACCTCTCTAGTGGCTTTCATCCAAACTCCTTCCAGCAATCTGCTATCCCTTTCTTTGTTATGGTCTCCAAAACTGCAGACAGTGCTGAAGGTATGGCTTGATAAAGTCCCAGTAAAGTGGAAACATTATGTCCTTACTTTTGGAGTCCATCCACTTGTGAGGATACACAGCAGCATTACTGTTATATTATCCCAAAATAAAGTGCCACTTTGGTGAGTAAATTATATCAAGACAGGCTTGGTGGTGGGTAAATCATAGAAATTAAACAATTTCTTAGTTGAAAGCCTTACTATTCAATACTACTGAGATCAGTGGAAAAGAGTCCTGATATGAAATTAAATAAAATAGGCTAAAACTTACTGATAGCTGTCAGAGTATAATACATGTTGCCATAAATATCAATAAGCACTGAAATTTCCCATAATTTATACAAATGACAATGCTCAAATATCTCTTTGAACTAAATTTTAGTAACTGAGATGTTAAAGTCTTTCTTAATTGTATCTTGATTGCATAATAAGAGCAGTGCTAGAACAAATTCTACAGTAAGAAGACTGTATAATTATGTACATTTGAGTGGCTGCAAGCTGGAGACCATAAATGTAAAGAAAGAAAAAGAAAAAAAACTGAAAAAGAACAATACTCTTTCTCATCCACATGCCACTAACTTCCCAGTTTGATATGGAAGTGGCAGCTGCATTATTCTATGGAGATAGTCTCTGTATTGCCTTATTTGCCTTTTCCTCAAAATATAGGATTTTACCTCCCTATACAGTAAAACCATGACACTGTTTCTCCTTCTGACTTCCCCAATTCCCTGCTTTACCATCCAAAAAAATATTTAAATAACAGTATGCACAGATGGATTTTCCTCTGTAAAGCAGGAGGAACGTGAGTAGACTACTGCCTTCTGGTATCAGATGACACAAGATCAAATAGCATTTCAGGAATCTGGGAAAAGCTGAGCAGGGGTGGGCAAGAGATGTGTGCATTCACCAGGATGGAGGGAGGAAGGGTTGAGGTGCCTCCTTCTCTGTAGGATACAGAAGAGGGGCATAGGCCTCTCATTCAAGAACACTCCCTAGGGCTGAAGAGATATGATATATCTGTATAAATTGATATATTTGGCAACATGAAACATATGCAATGTCTTCTATATAGGTAAGTGTGTGAGGCATTATAAAGACAGAATATCAATAAACTATTCAGAGACTCACTGGAATGCACTAACTAGTGTCCTATTCAAGTAGGCTTTTACAATTTGTTTAGCACATACTTGGCTTTAGGGTACTGAAAGCACTTGATGATTCACAAAGAGGAGGAGGGAATCTGAATTTAGATTTACAAATTAAAAAATATAGATGGATTACTATGCTTAAGGCAGATAAACATCCTGATCTAAATGTAGCTGCTAGTATAAAATCACTTCTGAAGGAATACCATACCCCTATAAAGTGATTGTAAACCTGTTAATGGTTGATAAAAGATTGCTTGACATGAATGTTTGTACGTTTGTACATATTTTATTACATTGTTACTAAATGCTACGATTC
The DNA here is from genome assembly GCF_019279795.1 of Protopterus annectens. Classification (NCBI taxonomy): domain Eukaryota; kingdom Metazoa; phylum Chordata; order Ceratodontiformes; family Protopteridae; genus Protopterus; species Protopterus annectens. The sequence goes on along the minus strand of NC_056733.1, from coordinate 842,381,459 downwards.
ATTAACTTGGATTGCTACTTTGGACTTAGAAATATGCAAAGCCATAACTAGTACGGAGTGAAGGGGTCAGCTGCCACAGGCACAAGCTGTCTGGGGCCAATATTGTCAGTTGCTGATGACATAATAATGTAGTACTAGCATTCCCTTATGAAGCTGTGAGGCCATCATACTTTCAGAAATGAATGCTGAGAATGCATTTGTTCAGGGCTGAAAAGTTGAGGCACACTGTGTGTGGTAATTTCACTATTGCAAGTTACTTGTTACATATCTTCAATTTTGAGAAGATTTTTTTTTTTTTGCCTCTGCTAAGAACTGAGGGTATGTCAGTTGTGGAAACACACAAGGTGCCAGATGACCAAGCAACAGTTCTGCATATTTTTCTTTGCAACTCAGATTTACCTGCCAGTACTACTGTCTTTCTGTGGTTCTAGTGGATTATAGCCCAGCATAACCCACCAGAATACGGTCCTTACCTCTCTCTCCTATGTGAAAACTGGCCATCTGCTCGATTGTAAGAACCAAAGAGAAACAGGCCTATCTTACCTCTATTTTTAACATCATTTTAACTTAGATTTTGCATGTCAAGAAATCTAAGCATGTTGCAAGCATGCATGCTTGCAGCAATGGATAACACAAAACAAAACACTGAGCCACAAACATAAAAATGCAAGTACATTCGCAGTTGTTCACTAAAAACAAGTTTATATAAATAATAAGCAATGGCTAACACCTATTCATGCACATTTACTACTGCTGTTCCAGCTTGTCAGTGTGCCAGCCTTAATCCCTGATATATACAAAACTGAAAGACATTGTACTGTTTGGGCCATTCCCTGATTCCCTTCCTCCTAAGAGAGGAGAACAAATAAGAGGTGACCGTCATATGATTAGTAATGTCCTTCCTTGCTGATCCTTTGTTCCTAAGATTTTAATCAGTCAAGTCATTGTTGTCTTTGCCTTTTTCATTAACAAACTGTAGAGGAGTAAAGTCTGCATATCTTGTAGACAGAAAAAAGATGATCCCCTTAGACACTTTAAACTATTACAGAACTGCCCCAGAAACTGGAACTCTGGCAAGAAGCACATGAAAAACAATACAGCCAGACTGAAAGAACCATCACTTATTTTGAATTCAGGAAGTTCCACTGGCCTCTGGAATTACATGACTATTTGTTCTTTGAACAGTTGCTTTAATAGCTTGCCCTTTTGCTGAAAATTACCAGGAGCATAAATGTAATTGAGAATGAAGACATTTATATTAGCTATCCAACATCTGGCAGAAGCAAGGCGTGATTAGATTATAATGAGAATATGCAAGTTATGATATGTCTGTTTAACTTATTTTACTTTCTGTTGTAAATATCCTAAGGGTTTGGAGGGTTTATAGGTTTATCTTACATTCTTAGAATACCATACATTGCCTCTCCCATTAACAATAAAAAAATGGATCACACCTTTGCACACAGCAGATACAACATAAAGAAATCACAACTGCATGTGTTATTAAGTGGATGTTACCAGGGAACAGCATTACTGAAGGCTTACTTCAAGGGTAAGAATGTTTTTCTTATCTCTTCATTCCACTTCCTGTTCTGCAGTTTATTTACCCATATACGTCACAATAACACTGACTGTTCATATCTGAATTTTATCAGAAAATAGTATGACTTACACACCCATTCTGACTCACATATCAAGCGTATGCAACATTGTCCTTTATCCCTTACGCTTGATCAAAACTGGGTGGGTCCAAGAAACATGTTTTATCTTATACATTGTATAATCAACTACACAGCTATATAATTAATATTCCCATTTCTATAGGATTCACACGTCTGCTGAAGAACTGAATAGGCCTGCAGTCCTCTATCTGACTTTTCAATAAAGGGAAGCATACATCTTAACCTGCACACATTCAAAATAGAAACAAAGGCCCTTGAAAAGTAGGTATACCCAGTCAAAAATCTGGACCATCTAAGCATACCTCTCAAACTCTTAGTGCAAGAAATGTGGACAAAGCCTGACAAAATGGGGGAACAAAGGTTCAAAAATAGGAACAGATTTTAAATGTTGCTCTTATAAACTTAGAAAATTGCTAGAGTAACAGGGTTTGTGTTAACATATAGTTTCTGAAGGATTTGAAGTCTGAAACTCAAATGTATGTCATTATTTGGTGACTTCAGTCCTCAGATCATCCCAGTGATTTGCCAGAAAACCACAAAGTAGCATAATATGTGAATACCAAACAACACATAACTCTTCCTTACAGTAGTAATGTAGGATATAACTTAGAAATCAATATTTCAAAAAACAGAGAGTGACAACATGATGGAAAAATATAAGCATATTATCAGAGACAATGTGCAAAATCTTTAGGCTTTAATGAACTATATCATAAAATTCTGCCACACAATGTAATTTATTTTTATTTCAGAAGAAGGGAGCTAAACATGTATCCTTTTTTATTTATTGTTGCTACTAGTATGTTGGTCATATAGTGCAGCTTTCTGTGTACTGGACAGTTTCAAAAATCATGTGTGATAAGGGGGGAATTCAGAAAATTGTATGGAGGATTAAATCAAGCTTAAAAATAGGGACATGCCTCCAAAAATAGGAACATCATGTACAGGGGTAAATCAGGCCTGGAAACTGTAACATACCTCCAAAACAGGAACAGCTGTGAGGTCTGAAGGGTAGGTGCAGAAGTAGATAGAACATTAAACATGCATTAAATTAGAGATAATACACATAACAGCAGCCATCACATTAGTATTGTTCTGTTAGATTTTAATCACCAACATGTTTCTGCGATTAAGTTTCAATCCTCAGTATGCCTCAAAACCTAAATTATAATGATTTATTTTCTTCAAATTAAAAAATCCAGAAATAATGGACTAGTACTGAAGAAATAGAACTGCATGTTAGAACAGAACATAGCACCACAGAAGTCTCTACCCAATGATCTGAGAAAAAATACTTGCCCTATTAATTTCAGACCTGAATTTTATATGTTCGTGTAGATTATATAATCATGTCATCTGATGTTAAATAATAGTTATAACCTGATGTAAAGTATTATACAAATACCAGTGTTGTAAAACAATGAGCCAAAATTTTTTGGAAAAAATAAACTGGTGGATATTATTCTGCTAAAAGAATTTTCATCTTTATCCTTATGCTGTTATGCAAAACTCTGTGTGTGTGTGTGTGTGTGTGTATATATATATATATATATATATATATATATATATATATATATGTGTGTGTGTGTGTGTGTGTGTGTGTGTGTGTGTGTGTGTGTGTGTGTGTGTGTGTGTGTGTGTGTGTGTGTGTGTGTCTACATGTGCTTATTGTACATACATACAACACACACACACATATATATATATATATATATATATATATATATATATATATATATATATATATATATATATATATATATATATATATATATATGGATTGCATACACTTGGTCGAATTTCATTTAGTCGAAAATGATTCCAGGCATTGCACTTCACTGAAAGCTCACTTGACTGAAAGCTCACTTGGTCGAAAATGGAATATAGCCCCTGCCCCACTGCAGTGCAACCCTGGAGTGAGAATATTAAATAAGGGGGGGGGGGCACAGCCCTCCACAATGGGTGGTGTGAGGGTGTAGCCCACTACATAATTTTAATGTATTCACTGTTATAAGAAGGTACATCCATTAGAAATGCATTGATATATATATATATATATATATATATATATATATATATATATATGTTTAGTAAAAACTATTAGCATAATAATAGCCCCCCACCCCCCTTATTTATTTTTTTCACTCCAGGGTTGCACTGCAGTGGGGCAGGGGCTATATTCCATTTTCGACCAAGTGAGCTTTCAGTCAAGTGAGCTTTCAGTGAAGTGAACTGCCTGGAATCATTTTCGACCAAGTGTATGGAATCCGCTTCACCCCCCACACCCCCCAATGTGGGGGGCTGTGCCCCCCACACACCCCCTAACTATATATATCAACTCCAGGGTCGCACAACATTGGGGAAGGGGGCAAATCTGCTTGTCGACCAAATGAACTGTCGACCAAATGAGTGTTGATCATATGAACTGTCGACCATGTCAGGTAGACCCATATATATATATATATATATATATATATATATATATATATATATATATATATATATACACACACACACACACACACACACACACACATATAGTGGTGTGGAATTTGGACAGCACACACTCACAGATCTTTTGATAGAACAAACATTTTGTTATCCAAAACAAGAAAATTCAGTCTGACTTCATGAAAAAGAATATAAAACAAAATAACTGATACAGTCTCAGCTAACAGTCAGTCAGTCTTTCTAGTACAGGTAATTATTATGCAGAACTCTGTTGCTGATATATATTAACCAAAAATGTAGGAATTAAGAAACCCAAACAGTACATTTGTGCTGGCAAATTTATAAAACAAAATGTGAAGTCTCTCACATGCAGTCTTTGGACCAAATCTTTCCATGGTGTTTCTGTTACTGTTTTCCACCGACATTAACAGTCTCTCTGTGCTAATCCATAATCTCAGACCAATTGTCTGACCTTGTCTCGTCTCTCATTCACAGATGAACATGTTAAACTTCTCTAGACCATTATTAAAAATAAGATAGTGCTCAAATTTGGAGAAATTACTGAGTTAACAAAAGTTCCAAAATCAGATAGTATTGTCTGCTTTTGGGGACCAATACTATTTAGATATTATATTTACTACTTTATACTTTAATTACTACTAATGCTAACATTTTCTGTATTTCTTCCTGGACTGTTTGTTTCTGGGACTCGGTCACCCTCTAGGGTTACAAGTTGACTTTTTCTCCTGGAGCTGTTTCTATGTTATGCTTAATCAGTGTAATTTTATCATGAAGCACCAAAAATATATTTTCATTCCTTAGTAGGAGTTCTGTATTTCTTGCTTTTGGGCTTTTGAAAGATTGGCATCTACTGTTGCCTCAGGTATGGTTACCGGCTGCTTCTCCTTTTCTTTGTCTATAACCTCTATCACAGTTATGATATTAACTTCTCAGTCTTGCCACAGTTTTTGGACATTTTCATACTATATTTGCTCAATGTGTTACTTCTGTTTTTGCTCAAACTTGCAGTTTACTACTTTCACTCTGACTGATGGAGATTCTTAGCTTCTTTACCTTGAAAGAATGATGGAGAAAATACCGATCTTAGACATAAAAGGAGTACCTTGGCTTTTCAGAATTTGTTTAGGTATACTTAACCTTAAAAACAAAAATGCAACTTCCTTTCCTATACTTCAGGGATTACGTTTTATAAGAGAAATTACCTCTGGGAATTTAGCAGCACAATTTAACGCTACTAAGATGTACTGAAATCTATCAATGGACCTCACCAAGGATTCAACAATGTCCCTAGCAATTCTTTCAAAAGGAACTTCAGTTATATTCATTGGTATAAGTGGGTTCCTTAAATCTGGCTAAGGTTTTTTTTTTTATGCTCTGGGAAGCCTGCTCAAAAATTCTCATTTTTTTAGGGCATCTGGCAACAAAATCTCACCAGAACTTGTGCTTTGGTTTTATCCACACCCAACTGGCCAACTAATGTATGATGTGTGCCATCTTATTTCTAAGCTCCTGTGTGGTATGAACAATAACACCTAACATATAACCAACTTTTTTTCTTTTGGTATCCTCTAGACCAGGTCATGTCATAGCTCAAAATAAAGGTAAGTTGTGGGGATCTCTAAAGGATAGTTTTCTACTACAACCTTGGAAATACTTCTCTCTCTCTCTCTCTCTCTCTCTCTCTCTCTCTGTCTGCCTGGCTCAGAGTTTTGTCCTACCATTGTGCCTTCTTGAAGCTCTGTCAGCCTACTTGAAGATTGTCCAGGTAGGGATCCTCTTCACTTTTGGGTCCCCATGTAGTAGAGTGTTCTACTTCTTCCCCATCAAATGCAGTTATCAGGATCATCATATCCCATTCCTCAGACAAAAAGGATAGCTCTCATCAATGATTTCTAAGACTCTCTATTGTGCCTTCTGTTTCTAGAGTTCTTTTCTCTCTCTGTCTTTCTGGGGTTCATTTCTCTTTCCTGTTCTTCATAGGGTTTCCTTATTAGCTATATTATAAGTTCATAGGTTCATACTAGGCTATCTGCCCTAGGGCAGTTATAAGCCTAGCCAGAGTGTGTTTGGCTTTCGCCACCCATTTTAAATTAATTTTGCTATGCCCTTTTTCGAGGTTAGAATACTGTGCCTCTGTCTAACAGTGACACAGAAGTGATACCTGGGGTAAACCTACAATCTCCCATCCACTCATCAAGATTCCTCTTGAAGAGAGTCAATGAGGGACTCCGCCTAACCTGGACTGGGATTTTATTCCAGAGTGAAGGGAGCCTCTAGGTTATGAATCTGTCCCTCCAGCATGTCCTATTTATTTCAGTGCTGAGGTTCAAGTCTCTCGAGCACGTAGCTTGATGGGATTTGGATTTTCTGAGGTGTAGCATGTCCATTAATTCCGGGTTGGACATGGCTTTATACGTCAGGCACAGATTGCCTCTGAGCAGGCGGTATGCCACTGAGTAGAGCTGGAGTTTCTTTAACCGGGCAGCATATGGCATCTGTTTGAGCCCTTTGATCATCTTGGTGAGGTACTTTTGGGGTCTTTCCAGTTGCTACAGGTGTCTGGTAAGGTACATCCCAAAAGGGGCATTGTACTCAATTATGGGCCTGATGAGGGATGAGTAAAGAGGCATGATGACCTCCCCTGATATAGATGTGAATCCCTTCATGATTAGGTGGGCTATATAAAATGTTTTTCTAACTACTTTGGCCACGTGGTTGTCAAATGAGAGATTGCTATCAACTTGGGTCCCCAGGTCCCTAATTACTTCTTCTGTACTTAATGGATTACCACCTATGTGGTAATTTGTGGGCACTTTGTTTTTGCCAAAGGGGATGACTATACACTTTTTGGCGTTTAGCTTGAGGCCATGGCTCTGGCACCAGTTGTCTGTTTCTATGAGGCCCTTTTGGAGGATGCTTGTGTCAGCTGGAGGGTCAATTATGGCACCCAGTTTGCAGTCATCTGCGAACTTGGTCAGCCACAGTCCTTCCATGTTGGCCTGTACCTCCGAGAAATATATACTGAACAAGAGAGGTCCCAGGACTGAGCCTTGTGGGATGCCACTTGTAACTGGTTTGGAGTCTGACATTTCTCCAGCAATTCTAACCATGTGGGTTCTGTCCTTGAGCCAGTTTGCAACCCATCTAGTGACATAGGGGTTTGTATTTAAGCTGGTGAGCTTATCTATAATGCTTTTCCAAGGTCCAGGTAGGCTGTGTGGACCACCTTCCCCTTGTCAATGGCCTTGGTGACTGTTTCAAAGAAATCGACCAGGTTTAAGAGGCAGGATCTGCCCTTAACAAAGCCGAACTGGGTAGGATCCAGTGTCTGTAGGTCTCCAATATCTTTATTTATGAGGTCCATGATGATCCTTTCCATAGCTTTGCAGACCAAGCTAGTCAGGCTTATGGGGCGATAGTTTCCAGGATCCGTTGAGGCATCACCTTTGTGGAGAGGGACCACTGTTGCTGTACGCCACTCTTTGGGTACATATCCTGTATTAAGGCTGAGATTGAACAGTAGTTTTATGTTTGAGTTTAGCTGTTCTTGGAGTTCATGTAGAACGCAGCCCGGGACACCGTCTGGTCCCATTGATGCTGTGTTTTTTGCTTTGGAGAGGGTGGCTCTTACCTGAGCATCTGAGATGTCAGGGGGGCAGCACTCTGCTGGGATAGATATTTGCCCTTTTGGTGGGGAGGGGGGGAGAAGTTTGCACTGAACCTGTCAGCTAGGGTGTTGGCAATGTCTGTGGGCTCGGTGTATTTTTTGTCATTTTGGACTAATTCTGAACATATCTGGGAATTCCCACCCAGGTTCCTAACATAACTAAAGAAAGCCTTGTGATTATCCTTAGTGTCCTGTGTAATTTTTCTCTCGAAGCTGGCCTTAGACGATTTTATGAGTGCCCTTAGTTTTTTGCTAATACTGATCAGAGATGCCTTCCCTTTTTGGGATTTTGCTCTATCATGTAGTAGCTTCCTCCTTCTATTGTATAGTTTGTTTATGGCAGGAGTCCACCAGACAGGATGTCTGCCTTTGGAGGATTGGGTCTTGGTTTTATTTGGGATTGCATGATCCATGCATTCCTGAAGGTGTTCATAGAATGTGTTTATAAAGGATTTTGTGGTCTGGGCCGTATTTTCCACAGGCCCGGGGGCTTTAAAGGATTCCACCTGGGTTTTGAGGAGTGTGAAATTTGCTTTAGAGAAGTTTTTCACTGTGGTTTTCTCAGCAGGGGGGTGGGGTCGGGATGTGAATATCCAGTGACATTAGTTTATGGTCTGATCTTACCAGTGAGAGATACACTTCTGGTCTGGAGCATAGAGTCCCAGTGTTGGTGATGATCAGGTCCAGTATGTTTTCCCCTCTTGTGGGAGTGGTAACAAGTTGTTCCATAGCATTTGAGTTTATAAATTCTAGGAACCTTTGGGCTAGGGTGTTGGAGCTAGAGTAATGCTCCCAGTCTATGTTTGGGTAGTTGAAGTCACCCAATATAATGGTGTTTGGAGAGACCTTCATATTTTCCAGTGTTCTCAGGAAGGCCGAGTGGGGTTCCTGGGTTTGGGAGGGTGGTCTGTAGCAGGCTATAAACTGGAAGGCAGTTTTACCCACTGTTAGTTGCACATGTATAGTCTCTGATGCTTCGTGCTGTGCCACCAACCTGGAGGTGTGGGTATCTTTGACGAATATTGATACTCCCACTCCTTTTGTGGTTCAGTCCAAGTTTTGGGGATGAAAAGCATGATATGAGGTATAACCTGGTAGTGCTGGGGTGCTCTCGGGAGCCTTGAACCAGGTTTCTGTTACTGCACAGATATCGATGTTCTCCATGCTAAGGAGAGTTTCAAGTGTGTGCATCTTGAGGTTTAGACTTCTGGCATTGAGTAGCATTACTCTTAGTTTCTTATCTCTTGTGATACCTATGGAGGTGGGTTTGTCCTTTGAGCCTTGCCTAAAAATGGCACTATGGGGGTAGCAAGAGCCTTTGCCAATATTCGAAAGCCCAGCAGTGACAGGTGCAAGCCATCCCTAGCAAAGCATCGTGGCTTGTCGAGCATGTCATCCCAGGCTGACAGGCATTGAATCCCCTTTGAATGACACCAATACTTATGCCAGTTGTTGAAATTGATCATCTTCTCTTCATATGGTGGCATCATTCTTGGTGAGGGTAAGATGCTACTCAAGGTCAGGGTCATACCGGCCTGGGCTACATGCTCAGAGAGCTCCTCTATGTCTCTTTTCATGTAGTCCAGGGAGATACATCTCAGGTCATTCACACCAGCATGGACAATGACTGAGTCATATTTGTACTTGCCTTGGAGAGACCTGAGTGCTTGTGTTATGTGGCGGATCCTAGCGCCCGACAGGCAGCTCACCGTGACCTTCTCCTTGTTCAGCCTGGTGAGTGGGACGTCAGTGTGCCTGACGATAGAGTCACCTATTACAAGTGTATCAGGTGTGTTGTTTAGCCTTAAGTGTTGTGACTGTTCGGCACACTGGTTTTGTGAGCTATGCGTTGCACGTGTTTTGTTTTGGGGTAGCGGTTGCTTGGATGTCTGCTTTGGAGGTCTCTTCTCTTCGGTATTGGTGTTATTTTTCTTTTTGAGACTTATAGCCCTTCCTTACAAGCTTTCTGTATTGCAGGTCACATGTCAGGGTCAGCAGTGACTGGGGGCCCTCTTGTTCTGCCCCTGCTCACTTATCCATATTTTGGTCCTCCCAGGACCTTCAACCAATATTCCAGGTCTCAGGACCCTTGTCTTCTGTTTAACTAAAGGTTTGGGGAATTTCCCCTCTCTTTTAATAGGGGACTGAGTGGCCTTCAGACACAGACTCAGTGCCATGTCTTTAACCTGGAAAGCCTGTTGCTCACTGTTGTTCTCACTTTCCCACTTCTTCCATAAATCTTTAAAAAATGAAAAGTCCTTCCTGATTATCAGGTCATGAGTGAAGTAGGGGACTGCAGCAACTGGGAGCAATCCAAAATCCAAAGGGGGATATTTCAGGGTGATTCCCTGTCACCGTTGCTTTTTTACCTTGCCATTAATCCATTAAACTGTTTACTTAACAGCTTAGATCATGGCTATAATTTTGGCTTCTAGAAAACAACAAAGTCTAATGACTTCTCATCTTCTCTTTGTCGATGATTTAAAATTATATAGCTCATCAGATGAGGAACTGAAAGCACAGTTGCAGGTTGTCAAAACTTTTTCAGATGATATTGGAATGTCATTTGGTCTTGATAAATGTGCAAAAGCAACCTTTAAAAAAGGAAAATTGCAGCACCAGGAAAATTAGAAGTTATGTACTCACCATAACGTTCCATCTGAGTAGGTGTATTCATTTGTCTGCAACCTGTGGGTTATGGATCCGATGTTTTCCAGCTATGGATCCAAGCTCTCAGCTCCTCCCCTCACCCATAATGCCCTGCTCTACCCTCATGACCTCAGATCGAGTTTGCCAAAGCAACAATACCCTAAAAAGGGTAACAAAGAATATGCAGGAAACTGATAGGCCAGGGGATAGGAGGTATGGAGAGTTGCAGACAAATGAATACACCTACTCAGATGGAGCGTTATGGTGAGTACATAACTTCTAAATCTGAAGTAGGATATTCATTGTCTGCAAACAGAGTCCCCAGCTACCTGAATCTTGGCCATCATGGAAGGATATTCGAGCACCGCTGAGCCAGCCTTGAATAAAGGATGCTCTACCCTAGATGCAAGATCCAACTTATAGTGAGAAATAAATGTATGAGATGAAGCCCGTGGCTGCTGCACAAATATCATCTAGAGGAATCCTAGCCTTGAAGGCTGCCGAGGTAGATACTGACCGGGTTGAATGGGCATGAACCCTCAACCCCGGCCTTCCTGACGCTTGATAAGCCAATAAAATGCACTGTGAAATCCAGCGGACAGAGAAACTTTAGAAATTGGCTTGCCCAAATTGAATTTAAAGGAAATAAACAGCTGGTCGGATTGCCTATGACCAGCTGTCCTGTTGAGATAAAATCTAAGTTGCCTGTGAACATCTAGTGAGTGTAGCTTATATTCACCTTTGTTTTCATACTTAGGGAAGAAAACAGGGAGGTTAATGGATTGATTGATGTTTGCTTCAGAAGCGACTTTAGGAAGGAAGGACGGGTTGGTCCTGAGGCAGACACGGTCCGGATGAAATACCAAGTAAGGAGGTTTAGCTGATAAAGCTTGAAGTTCAGAAACTCTCTTGGCTGATGTAATGGCTACCAAAAAGGCTGTCTTGTAGGACAAGAATTTGAGATCCACCGGGCAGCGGCTCGAAAGGGGGAGGCGGTCAAGGCCTGTAGGACCAAAGAAAGGTCCCAAGGAGGAACTGCTTGCTTTATAGGGGCCTGAGAAGGAAAGTACCCTTAAGAAATGTTTTGCACAATTTGGCTGACATAAGAGGATTAGACTCTTGACCAATGTGATAGTGAGAAATGCCGCCAGTTGAACTTTGACTGTGGAACTGCTGGCACCATCATTAAAGAGAGAGGTTAGAAAATCAAGCACTACAGGAGAGGAACCGTGAAGGATTTAGGCCTTGCCGCCGTTTCCATTTGCTTCGTAAACCTTTCTAGTGGATGGTTTATGAGCCGCCACCAAAATAGCCTTTACCGGTGAAGAAATACCGAGTCCTTATCAAGAGTGGAACTGGAGCAGCCAAGCGGTCAGCTTCAGGTTGTCCAGGTTCGGAGGAGGAATGCAGGATGGATGGGATATCAGATCCGAATGGGATCTAGAATCCAAGGAGGATTCACGAGTGAGACCTTAGAAAGGGGGAACCAGATCTGTCGAGGGCCAGACGGAGCAATGAGAATCATTCTGCAACCCACCGAGGCTTTCTGAAGAACTTGCAGCATCAGAGGCAAGGGTGGATAGGCATACAGAAGACCGGGTGGCCAAGCATGCACCAGAGCTTCCTCTGTGGTCTCCGGAGGAGGTATTTAGAGCTAAAAACTGTCGCACTTGGTGTTTGAGGGAGAAGCAAAGAGATCGCATGAAGGGGTTCCCACCTGCGAATATCGTTCGCTACTTGACAATTGAGAGACCACGGGGTCAGAATGGTGCGACTGAGCTTGTCCGCTAGGATGTTGGACCGACCGGAGAATGCGTGCTATATGAAAGCGATTGGTGGAGATTGCCCATTCCCAAACTCTCATGGCCTCTCGACAAAGAGGGTATGACCTTGTTCCGTTGATGTACCAGACAACAGACATATTGTCAATTGTTCCCAAGGGAAGAAAGTCCTGAAGTGCTAGCAACGCTAAGAGCACTGCTCTCATCTCTAGAACATTGATATGCAGTAAGGTCTCTGAATCGTTCCACGTGCCTTGGACTGTCCGGCCAAAAAGTGCCCCCCACCGAGCGGGGCGTCCGTGGTCACCGTGGCGAGGGGAGAAGCACAAAATGGCGACCCTCGTGGAGATCCGGGGAGTGGAGCCACCACAAGAGGGACGCTTGCACGCTTGCAAGCCTTGCTGATCGCTATGGGATGATGCATGGGGAGAGCAAGGTATGACCACTGTACTAAGAGCGTCCACTGTAGAATGCATATTGAGCCTGGCAAGAGGAAGAAGTGCTATAGCCGAAGCCATGGACCCTAGAGCCCTCAGGACCAACTCCGCTGGAACAGAACTTGAATGGAGAATGGCCCGCACCTGGAGCTGCAGATTTAGAACTCTGTCCGCAGTGAGGAAGGCTCGTAAACTCCTTGTGTCTAGTCTGGCCCCTATGAAATCTAAGAGCTGTGTGGGCGCCAGGTTGGACTTCTTTGTATTTATTGTGATGCCCAGAAATGGAGCAAGATGGAGAAAGGAGTAATCCAACTCGAACACAAACCAGGAAATTAAACCAGACCCAATAAGCAGTACAGCTTTCGCCAGAAGACAAGATAGGCAGCCACAGGAGTTCCAAAATTTATTAAAGTGAAGATTTTTTGCTCTGCTCGACTAGCAGACTTCATCAGACAAATACATTGTGCCATTAATTTCAATTTATACCTATGATGACATCATTAATAGGCAATAAAACAATTACCTTATAACCAATGGAACAGGTAGAAACAAGGACTAAAACAACAGCATGTTCTTAAAAGAACCACATCTCAATATTAATCATAAAATAACAGATTATCTAAGATTATTATTATTAAAAGTGTAAAAATTAAAAAACATAAAAATAACAGAGTAAAAAAATGTAAAAAAATATATAAGAATGCAAAGAAATACAATGAATCATATCCCCACATCGCAAAAAACACATGAATATTGACATAGTGTAAAATATAGAAGACATAGCCAACTTGCTAGTTATGCAAGTGTTCTAATAGTAACTCAAAGCACTACCTAGATAGACTTTTTAGTTTTAAAATGCTACTGATCGAGCAACTATCATTAAGGCCTGGTTGTGCATAAGCATTCAACCTAATCTGCCACTTTAATTCGGACTCCTCTAGTAGTAATTTTAAGGGGGCACCTCTTTTCTTTTCAAGTAATTGGTCTATGACCATAAATTTAAAAGAATGGTCACTAAATAAGACCAAGTGTCGAGCTAGTGCATTTTCTTCCTTCCTTTTCTTCATTGCATATTGGTGCTCATCTTCCCTACATAGAATCCTGGGCACTTCTGGCATTGTGCCAAGTACACTACCATGCTGGTGTTACAAGTTGCTCTACATCTCATATTAAAACATTGACCATTTACACAGAATCTATTTGTTTCGTGGATATATTTGCAATAATTACAATTCTGGCATTTGTACATGCCTGGTGTTCTTACTGAACTAGAGTTGGAGTTCTCAAGGAGGCATTTCATATTTTTACCTCTCCTGAAAGTTATCTCCAGATGGTCACCTAGTTTACTCGATAAATTAGCATTATTACTAAATATAAGCCAATTTTTCCTGATGATATCAACTACAGGGTAGATGTTAGTTGAAAAAGTGAGAATTAATTTAGAGTTACTAACATGTAGTGACTCATTACCTCTAGCTTTTAAGCCGGGCACTAACTCAATTGGTTCCTGTCTTGTAGTGTTACTCAGTTTACACAATATAGGTTGGTAAATTCCTCTACTCCTTTTATCACTAACTTCCTTGACCAACGCATCCAGTAAGTGGGAAGGATATCCTCTATGTGTAAACATGTTGACAAGTAACTCACATTCATGGCCAAAATCCTCATCTAGACTAGTAATTCTAGCGGCCCTTACTAGTTGGCCCTTGATTACTGATTTTTTCTGCGTCTGTTGGATGACAACTGCTGTAAAGCAATAGGGAGTTAGAGTTAGTTTCCTTCCTATAAATTTTGGCTACATACGCTTTTAATATTTTTGTTAACCAAACGTCCAAGTAAGCTATCATTACTAAAAGTGGATGTGAAATTCAGGAAGTCAGTAGTGGAATTGAAATAATCTAAAATAGACTTACTCTCACCCTCTCCACCTTTTAGCAGGATGAAAATATCATCCAGGTAACGTGTATAATACTTGATTTTGGCCATCAATGTATCATTATGAAGGACATATAAATTCTCCCATTGTGCCATGACCATGTTGGCTAAACTTGCGCCACATGGGGACCCCATGGCCACCCGATTTTCTGGAGGTAAAATTGTCGCCAACATAAAATAGTTATTGTACAAAATCATGTCCAACAAATCTAATACTAACGCAATTTCAGCTGTTGAGGCATTTTGTTTCTTAAGATAAATAGCTACCCAATCAGTAGCGATGTTCAAAGGATACATGTGTATAGATCTTTGACGTCGACAGTCATAAAATTACATTGATCATCAAATTCTAATTCAGATAATTTAGAAAGAAATGTCCACGAGTCCTTGCAGATCTGGTTTCTCCTACTAGATATTTTTGCAGGATATGATCTACTAACTTAGCACAGGTAACCTCTACTATCAACCAAGGGCATGGGAGGATCATTATGTATCTTGGGAATCCCAAAGATACAAGGGAATCTAGGGTGAGAGGTCTTTAAGTAATTGAATTGGTCTTGATCTAAAAAACCATCCTGAAACATTTCTTCCAACGTATTTTTAATCTTATTATATGCCTTCCTTGTTTCAGAAATTGAACTTAGGGCATATGCATCCCCTTCAAGGAGGCTAGTCATACGGTCAAAGTAATCCACTTTGTCGAAGATCACCACACCCCCACCCTTATCTGGTTTACAGATACGTAAATTGTGGGACCTGACATAATCGATTAAATCATGATAGTTGCTCGATCAGTAGCATTTTAAAACTAAAAAGTCTCTCTAGGTAGTGCTTTGAGTTACTATTAGAACACTTGCATAACTAGCAAGTTGGCTATGTCTTCTATATTTTACACTATGTCAATATTCATGTGTTTTTTGCGATGTGGGGATATGATTCATTGTATTTCTTTGCATTCTTATATATTTTTTTACATTTTTCTACTCTGTTATTTTTATGTTTTTTATTTTTGTTATTTAATTTTTACACTTTTAATAATAATAATCTTAGATAATCTGTTATTTTATGATTAATATTGAGATGTGGTTCTTTTAAGAACATGCTGTTGTTTTAGTCCTTGTTTCTACCTGTTCCATTGGTTATAAGGTAATTGTTTTATTGCCTATTAATGATGTCATCATAGGTATAAATTGAAATTAATGGCACAATGTATTTGTCTGATGAAGTCTGCTAGTCGAGCAGCACTTTAATAAATTTTGGAACTCCTGTGGCTGCCTATCTTGTCTTCTGGCGAAAGCTGTACTGCTTTATGGAGAAAGGAGTCTCGCGCCAAGAGAAGTAGATGCCTTGTTGGGGCGGTAAGGAGCCAGTCGTCCAGGTAGGGAAAGACCTGCACCCCCTGAAGCCTCAGGTGGGCCGCTACCACTGCTAGTACTTTGGTAAACACCCTGGGGGCTGTGGTGAGACCAAAGGGAAGGACCCGGAACTGGTAGTGACTGGCTCCCAGCCGGAAGCGGAGAAACCTCCTGGAGCGCCTGTCCATCAGGATGTGGCACATCCAGTGATCTTCTCCCAGAAGGGGAGAATAGATTGCAGAGTGACCATTGAATTTTTCTTTGGGGACTGCCAGATTCAAGAGAGAGGTCTAGGATTGGTCTTAGTTCCCCGTCTTTTTGGCACTAAAAGAATCTGGAGTAGAACCCTGATCCGATCTGGTCTGGGGAACGGGCTGGATGGCTCTTTTCTTTAGCAGATGGCCAATTTCTGCGCCTCCCTTTGACCGGGTGGTACGTCTGGGAGGGACTTCATCTTTGGAAGGTGAAGGAAAGGAATGCGATATCCCTGGATATGATTTGGAGAACCCAGCGGTCCGATGTTATGGACTCCCATGCCGCTAGGTGCCCAACGTCCCCGACTGCCTCCAGAGTAGAGCAGTCGGGCAACCCTCAGGGTTGCTGCGCGGGCCGCTCAGAGAAAGGTTCCCTGGACCAAGTTTCTGGGAGCCCCTCTGCCTCTAGGGCAGCGTCCTCCCTGTCCTCCTCTGCCACGGAAGGACTGGTTGTCCGAGCAGGCTGGGACTGCTGCGACTTCGGAACCACATCTTCTTCTGACCCTTTTGGTTCCTAGAATAGGGCCTCTGGGGTGCAGAGAAGCGGATTCGATGGCAGACAGCGTCTTCCGTCCTTCTCGCTCTGGGTCAACGTCTCGAACGGTCTTGCCAAACAGAGCAGAACCATCAAAGGCGTTCGCAAATGACGCCTTGAAGGGCTCAGAAAAGCCAGGCCTGGCGTCTAGTGACCAGTCCTGTCCCCGCAGCTCTAGCATGGGAGAGTAGCATAGAAGTATTTGTGACTGACCTAAGAGTGGCCATTTTGGTGGAGTGCAGAACTCTGTCCTCCTCCGAAATGGACTCAGGGGGGGATGCAGCGTATTCCTTAATAAGGTCTCGCTGCATCCGAATAACATGTGCCAAATAGTTCAGCGCAGAAGGTCGCCGAACTGAACATCCGCTTCCCCAAGCGGTCCATCATCCGAGACTCCTTGCTCGGTGGGTGGACTGAGGGACTCTCCTGAGCCAGTTCCCTCTTTGTGGCCGCCATCAACATGGCATCTACAGGAGGCCCTTACTCCAATGGGTCCTGTCGAGGGCGGACTAAGGATCCTATCAGGTCTTTTGGGAATTGGCTCCACGGTGTCCGGTTCCTTCCACGCCCTGGTGGTAATAAGGTCCACCAGGGGTCGGCAGGGGACACCCAAGAGGTAGACGGGCCCGTTTGAATGCCTCCAAGAACACGGACTCGTCCGAGGAAGACTTGGGGCAGACCACCCCCCCATTTCCATGATGTCTCGAAGGAGACATCCTCGGGTGACCGTGGGAGCCTTCCCTTCCTCCAAGTCCGTGTCTTCAGTGAGAGACTCGGGGAGTCAATGTGCCTCCTTTTTGCGAGGGCCTCCTCTGGGGGCTGTCAGAGGAGTCCTCGCAGCAGCAATTTGCTCCATGGGAGCAACTTGGGGCACAAACGGGCTGTCCCAGGGGCCGGATGGTGGAAGCCTGGCCCAGTGCAGGCAAGTGCCGGGGTCCGGAGACCCTCAACAGAGCCCTCTCCACTACATCAAAAGCGAAGGGAGCCGACCTCGACCAAAGGATCCGACAATCGGCTCCCCTCGGATCCGAAGAGTGGATCGGAGCGGCGGCACCGGATCCGAGGGACAGTGCGCTCCGACACAGACGGCGCGAGCACTGATCCCCGGATCCGGCTCGGATCCAGGCTCCGAGATCGGGTCCGACGCGAGGGCAGGGTCGGATCCGAAGTACCAAGTACTATCGGTTCCGACCTCCCCCCCGCTTCGAAGCTGGTCGGCTGCAGTTGTTCCGAAACCGGATAGAGGGTCGGAGAACAATAGGCTTAAAAGGGTGTTGAGCTCCCACTCCCATCTGCATCTGGGCCTGGATGAACCTTCTCATCATCCGGTCCAGATCAGCATCAGAAAGGCTATGGGTAGATCTCGACGAGGCTACCGAGGTAGGCCTGGAATGCCTCCTCGATAGCCTCGACGGAGATCGGGTCTCCTCCTCCTCAGGACCCGGTGAGAAGCACACAGGGGACCGGAGCCGAGAAGGAGGAGACCGAACCGACGGAGCCGGGAGAAGCCAGCTTGGCTGGCGGGGCGAAACAGAGGTCTCGGCCCGCCGCCAGGTGCTTCTCCTCCGGTCCTTTTAGCTGCATCCCTCTCCTCTCCAGAAGCGGGAGTTTGAGTCCCAGGAGCAGGAGGGGGTGCCACAGGGGGAACAACTGCAGCCGCAGGAGTCCCGAAGGAGCGGAGGTCGGAGCCGAGTCCGGTAAAAGACCCGCCAAGACCAGCTTGGACCTCCGCTCCCTCAGTGCCCTGGGGTTGAACCCTGCACAAATGGAACAACCAGATGTGAGGTGTTCAACCCCAAGACACTAACACGAGTGTGGCCATCAGCCGGTGAGAGCTTATGGCCACACTCGCATTTTGAAAATATAGACTTAGGCTGTTCAGCCATAATCTATAAAACCTAAAGTTACAGAAAAGTAACTTAAACAACAAAAAAAAGCACACACGCACACACACACTCCACAGCGAGGAGGGAATAAAATTATTACTGTAACTTAAAATAAACTTAAAACAGTCTAAATCAACGGGAAACCTACTACTTTCACACAAATTTAGTTAAAGAAACAAAAAATTCTCTGTTTTTAAACAAGAAAATAGTCCACTTAGCTGAGAGCTATGTATCCACATCCAGTTACCAGCGCGGCAAACAAGATCTGAGGTCATGAGGGTAGAGCAGGGCATTATGGGTGAGGGGAGGAGCTGAGAGCTTGGATCCATAGCTGGAAAACCATGCCGGTTCGGATCCGATATCGGATCCATAACCCACAGGTTGCAGACAAATGAATATCCTACTTCAGATCATCAGTTTGGGACATGAATGTGATATAAAAGAACTTGAGCAAGAGGGGGTGTATAAATAATTAGGAATTGATGAAGGATCAGCAATAAAACATGAACAAATGTGAATAAAGCTTAGTAAGGAGTACTTTAGAAGACTTAAATTAATCCTGAAAACAGCATTGACACATAGGAACAAGATCCAAGCTATAAATCAGTTTGCTCTTCCTGTCCTAACATAGTTTTGGAGTGATTGACTGGCCCCAAAAAGTGTTAGATAGATTGGATATTAAAACAAGAAGGATGCTTCATGCTCACCAAATGATTTATAAAAATCAGTGAATACCATGATTATACATTCCCCGTTCTGAAGGAGGGATGGGCCTCCTTGAAATTGAATACATGTATAAATCTGCAATCCACACTCCACACATATCTATTGTCCTCACAAGATCCAAATGTGGTGAAAGTTTTGAAACATGAGGAGAGTAACTCTAAGATGACATCTCTGCTTAATTTAGCAGAAGCATATCGACGTCAAGCAGGAATAGAAATCAAACTAGAATTGGATAAAAACCAGGCAGCAACTGAATGTGCTAAAGAAACAAAAGAAAGAATATTTTATTTTTATTTATTTTTTTTTTATTTATTTATTTATTTAACATTTGTTGACCGGGAATGTCCGACTAGGTTCCACAGAGCCTGTTTTCAGCGGAGGCCCGGGGAGAAATGCTCCAGATGCCCCAGAATATGAGGTGAAGGACCAGATGAGAAGGCAAGAAATGTGGAAAAAACATAACTATAGTTGCAAGTATAGAAAACTTCTGGAAGAGCCTCATGTTGATCAAGAACAAATGCAGGAATGGTTAAGAGAGGTGAATTTACATTAAGAAATGAAAGGTTAATATCGGCAGCCCAAGATAGTGGGCTACGTACATGCTGGTTTACTAAGTCCATTGAACATGTGGGAGAAACAGACATATGTAGGTTTTGTGGAACTGAATTAGAAACAGTTACACACCTTATTGTTGGTTGTGACTCTCTAATGGCAGAGGGACTGTATAATGAAAGGCATAATAATGTGGCGAGATTGTTACACTGGAGATTGTGCAAACATTATGGTATCAAAGTGGTTGAAAAACACTGGAAACGAGCCACAGAGAATCAAGGAAAATGATGAAGTTTATATCACATGGGATCACCCGATAACAACAATCCAAAAGATAGATGCTAGAAAACCGGATATAGTGGTCCAAGAAAAGAAGACAAAAGTAACACTGATCACTGAAATCGCCACACTTGGTGATTACAGTGTCTTGCATACCTTGATCTGCAGGCAGAAATGAGGGCCATGTGGAAGAAAGATACCCAGACAGTTCCAATAGTAGTAGGAGCAACTGGTCTTATAAAAAAGAATTTACAATCGTATTTAGATATGTTACCAATTCATGTAACACCATACGAATTGCAGAAGGAGTCATTACTGGGCACATTGTAGGTGCTGCGAAGAGCACTTTTGGCTAACATCAAAGAGTGAAACAATACTAATTTCATGAACTTTAATCATACTTTGACTTAGGAATGGGGTCCATTCCCATCATGGTATTAGAAACCAAAAAACTTGGAGAAATTAAAAATGTCAGAATCCAGTAAACATCATTACTAATTACCATCCACCATTATGATACATGTAGTTAATTTAGCAGTGACACAATAACAAAATGCACCCTCAATAAATTTAGATGAAAAGGTGTCACATTCCGTTGGTTTCTCATTAACTGTCTGCTCTTTGGTTGTTTGCACATTTATTTCTGGTTTATCTTTCCCATTACAATATTTATCAATATACCCTATAGTCACTTTTAAAACACAGGATGTGTGGAAAAGCCTATTACCGCATTCTCTGTTACTTTTGGTGACACCTCCTTAAATAAATTTTCATAACACATGATTATTTCAACTAACATAATAATGTTTGTGACATCTTGAGGCAGATTAATACACCACCTTCTTAATAGTCGCTGGAAGAGCTTATTTAAGTCTATCTATGACAACAGTTTTATCACGGTCTCCTTACTGTTAAGACCTTTAAGATATAACCACAATTTTACAATGTGCTTTAGTTTAAATAATTGTCACCTTGATGTTTTATTCCTAACAAAAGTCTTCTCACAAAGCCTAAGAATTTGAGTCATGGATGTGACTCCCACTCTTGGAAGTAAATTAAGTTCAACATGTCCATAACGGCATGGATCGGATTCCCAATGAGTTGAAAAACAAGTGTCCACGACAATCTGTCTCAGTCCCACCCTTTCTGGTTGGCTATTTGCTCTAAGATAACCAAACAGGCTTCCATGCATTTTTCCTTGGATAAGCATTTGCATGAATTCATAGTCTGCAGCTGATCCTTGACTTGGCTACCACTACCATGGCCTCAGCAGTGGTAACTATTATCTGTAATAGCTGATATATGGTAGTCATCTCACAGACCAATGGTTTCTGTCTTCAAGGCCTGTTACCAGGATTTTCCACATACCTCTCCCAGGACATTTGCCACAGCATCACTGCACCAGTTAGACATAAAAAATAATTCTTCACAGTTTGCAAGCAATTGTTCAACTGCACTTAGCAATGACAGGTAGAATAAGAACCATAAAAAAGTATAGGACCGAAGTCTCAACTGCCTACTGGATCTACCAATGTGGAATTTAGACAGCAGATGCTCATAAGTCTTTTTTTGACAAGCGTTTTATTGTCCAAAGAATAAAAAATTCAGGTTGAGTTTCTCAAACAGAAAAAGAAAACAAAATACTTGTTGCAGTCGGAGCAAATGATTAGTCACTCTTTCTGGTGCAAACATTTATCACACGAAATTCTCGTATTATTAAACATGAATCAAAATTTAAAAGCTGATTATCCCAAAGAGTACTTTGGTGCAAGTAAAACTGTAAAACAAAACACAAAGTCTCTCACAAGCAGTCTTTGCTCCAAATCTTTAAACAGCATTTCTCTTACTAGGACTTCCAATGGCAGAACAGTCTCTCTATCACCCATTCATTGATCTGGCCTCCCTTCATCCTTGTTTCACACAAGAACACTTCATACTTTACTGGGCCTTCTCCTCCGTACAATTGCCTTTATCTAACTGTCTCTGCACGCACCTTAAGGAGGTGCACTTCTCACATGCAGCCACCTTCCCTCTTCACCTTCATTTCTGTTTAAAGATACCATATTTTCTTGCACTCTGCACTATATTAGGTTGCATTTAAGAAATACAAACAGGTAGTTTTTTCCAGCATTAACAGCAGGAATGTTGCATATCACACATCAAACACACATTGGTGCACCAATAATTTTACCTAAAGGTTACCATGACTCCCTTTTGTGCACACTTCTGTCAGTAAAAGGGTTAATTTACTTGTAGAAACAATGGTAGTTTAATGAGAGTATTTCCACATCACTGTGACCTAAAAGTATGTGGGAAGCCACCTTCGCTGACCACAGAGACTGGAGTGATGTTCTTTGAATTATCCCTACGACTCAGATGTATGAATACCATTGTAAGTGATCTTCAGATTCTACAAATTCATCATAGATGTCCATGATGTTACAAAGCTGCAACAGATGAATTTTGTCCTTAGCTTCCTTCTTAAACTAGTGTCATGGCCAGAGATCTTGCACAGAATTACCTGCCAGATAACCTTTGAATCATGTACAGTCTTAAAAACAAACATCTAGTTTGGAAACCAGCAAATGAAAAGGGCTTAGGACTGCAACATATTTGAGCTTGCCCTCAAACATACACTTCAGCATTACAAAAATAAGGCAGACTGTGACTGTACTTTTGCTAAACCTTACATGCAGTCATACTGTGCCTGAGCAAGGACACTATAACTTTTAATTTGTTCTCATGAGCTATTCAACTGCCACTCTTCAATATTTGAAAAAGATTGATTCTGGTATTACTGGGCACTGTATACAGGTTGTTGATCACTTTGTCTGAATATGGGAAAGTGTCTGCCTTCTTTCAGATGCTAAGTGTGTTTACCTGACAAAGTGATGCTTTTATTATATTTTTTACCTGCCTGGTAATTGCTGAATGAACAGTATATATATATATATATATATATATATATATATATATATATATATATATATATATATATAATCCACCCATGAAATCTCAAGCTAAGGAAAGTAGAGAAGAACTTCTTAATCTCATGTGATTAGACCTTCTGGTAGATTGCAAGAACCATGTCATCAGTACCAGTAGATGAAAATAATATTGTTATTTATTACTTTTTTTTTTAATAATCATTAACTAAGTCCACCCAACACAAGTGTCCCTTTGCAAGGTTGACCTGGGAGCACTATTTGTTTAATGTGACTTGTTCAAAGTCACACAGTAGGCAAATGGAGGTGGAAGGAATCAAACCCTGTACAAGGACTACAGAGAGCAGCTCATTAACAGCTCAGAGCCTTGATCCTCTATATTAACTGCCAGATTATTGTATATACGTCTGCTGATAAGCTGCCGACAGCTGTTGCATGGTTTAATTCCACCGCCTCTGTTGCCATGTACATTTTACACATTCCAGGAGGAACCACCAAACTTCAGTACCCCTTCTGAAATTTTTCAGCTGTTCAGCTAGAATTAAAAAGTCCCTTCTTAATTTTTTACTAATTACACTAAAATATAATTGCAGTTTCATATGCAACTGATTTGTTTGTATAACCCTCAGTATGCAGTTTGGTGTTTGGGTGGACTGATACTAGTTTATTATCCAGCTCAGGGGCATGAACTGGTCATTATGGTTACTATGACTCAGTTTACAAGAGCAAGGGTAACTGCACTATATATAAACATTCTACAGCACCCAATCAGAGCCATGTTTTGGGCAGATAATTTAGACTAAAGCAACATGTGAGTGTGTATCTGTAGCTGTATAGCTAATAGCAGCACAAATAAGTTTTCTGTTTATTTTCCCCATTGTCTGAAAAAATACTCCAGCAATGTGCTGTAAATTACAAACCCCATCATTTCCTTATGATTACATTCTGTTTACTACTTTCATCCCAGAGAAAAAAAGTTTGATAATGCAAAACATTTTTTTTTCTGCACTGGTTACAAATGTCATTAATAACTGAGGACAGAAATGACAGTTTATTAGTGCAATACAATTCAACCTTTTCTGCACACCACTCTAACAACAAGAAGCTGTGTATGCCATATTCCATCAAAAGTGCAAAGCTGAAAACTAACTCTTGCCTAACTGAGAGTTGTCTTCTAAAATATGTTATGATCAGTACAGGCAGCTGCACTCAGTTTATAAACATAAGCACAACATTTACTTTTCTGAAAGTCTATGGCACCAGAATACAAAGGAGACACTATGTAGACATAAGGACATGTTGCAAGCAAATGGTCATTCCCCAGCATAAAGGATGACCTTCCATAGACTCAGGCAGTTAAAGACCCCTAAGTCTGACCAACCTGAAATGCAAAGCCATTGAATGACTTATCATGGAATTAATCAAGTGGAACATTGGGACTCTCCTTACATTGGACCTGTCCCAGTTTGGATTCATCAAGGGCAGATCATGCTTAATCTACCTGGTGGATTTTTTTTTTTTTTTTGAAAAGGTCACTAAAGCAGTGGATGAAGACAAAATGGTAAACACCATATACCTCAACCTGGCCAAATCTTTTGACATAATTCCCACTTAGGCATAGTAGAAAAGTTAAATAAACTGGGAATAAACCCATATGTTAACTGCTGGACTGCCAAATGGCTCACAGATAGGATGCAGATAATCAAAATACAGGAAATGACATCCACAAAGAGACAGTCAGCAGTGGAGTCTTCCATGGTTGTTTGCTGGGACTTTTCCTGTTTGGCATCTACTTTTCTGAAGTAAAAGACAATAACAAAGGGCTCTGGCTGACTACGTTTGTAGATGACTGCAAGCTAGGAGCAATGATTGACTCACCAAATAACTTAGCCATCCCACAGGAAAGTTTATCCCAAATAAATAACTGGTGCCAAAATCATGAACTAAAACTAAATGCCAAACATGCATTATTGCATTCTTTGGGAAGTCATCTAACCCAGAGGGAACTACAACATTGATAATATGGCCCTAAGAGTTGACCAGATGTTTAGGATTTGGGAACTTATGTCGACAATGACTTAACTTTTGACCAACATATGTCCATTGTTGATAGAATGTGTTTATATATTGCACAGCTTATAAACAAAGGGAGTGCGTTTAAATCTAGGGATGTCATTGTCCCCCTTTACTCAGCCCTTACTAGGACAATCATTGAATATAATGCTCCCTTTGGCATGTATCTATTCAGACGCATGCAATAACTGGAACATCCACAGAGATACCTTACTAAAAGGGTGCAAGGCCTAAACAACATGTTCTATATGGACCAACGCAAAGCCCTGTCACTAAACATGGTATCCCACAGACTGCTAAGCAGTGACCTGTGTCATACATACAAGGCTTCCTCTGACCCATTACTGATGGATTTACTGCAAATAGCAAGTCAAATGGCATCAGAAATACCCAATCTAGGGATATAAACCTCTTCTGCATAGGTTCATAGGTGTTTACTAGGCTAATGACCACAAGGGTTTTTTTAAGCCTAGCCATGCATCCCAGAATGGTTTGGAGGGACAGGTATATCTTGCAGAGGATACCAATGCTGTAAAACAGACTCCTCATCCACATAAAACAAAATTCATCCTTGTCCATATTCAAGTGCAACTTAGATCTATGGATGTAAAACAGAAAATTTAACCCAGGATTGCCCCCTATACTACTAATGGACACAGGCAGCTCCTAAATGCTTTATCCCAAGGATAGACCTTCTTCAGTTCTCTATGGTATGATCCCAGATATTCTCATTAGGGGTATTATATAATAATCGACCATGGGATGGCTAAGTCCAGTCTATAACTAAATGGAATGGATTATTTTAGGCACAAAAAGGAGACTGGCTAAGCTTAAAATGTCCCACAAAGGCAGCTGGCCTAGTATTTACCTATGAACCTAGGAACCAATGTGATTCTCAGCTGTCTATATCAACATTGTAGTTGCTGAGATCAAGTGACTGTCGACCACCTGCCATGAAATAACCAACCACTTTGCACCTGACACACAAACTACCATTTGCAGAATGTATCCAGATTCTACTGAGAGACTAATGCTTTGCATTAATTACTGATAATTCATCCCACAACTGCAACAAATAATATGTCATAGTGGATAGGATATGGAGATTCATGTCTGAAAAACCCCAGCATAAGCACCACTGTATTACGTTAATCAGAATCAAGATACTGCCCATTACCCAAGAAACTAACATTGCTCAGCTCCCTCATTTCTACAGTCCTCTTTCTAATAATTTCTTCACCGTTCTCAGTTCTCAGTTTCAAACCTTGCACCTATAATTTGCAGTTATCCATCTGCTATCCTGTGAACTTGTTCTGCAGAGATTACCCATTGGAATAATTTTCCAAAGCATTCCAGCTGTGGAAGCCAACAGCTTGAAATGCTGTCCCTTTGTCTTTCAACGCTATTCCTTCCTTATCTTCAACATTTTAAGACTTGACTGTACAGTCATCTCCTCAAAAAATGTTATTCCCAACTACACAAAGTAATATATCATAGCCCTTTTGTGTCTTGTAGCTAACAAGTTTTGCCTTTGGATCCAAAATACATGCCTAAAACAAACAAGCTTGGACTACACTTCCTCATTCATGGTTGTATATGACAATGGGGGTGCACATTCTCTCATAATCAGTGTACTTGAGCTTGTCACTTTAAGATATAACTCACAGCTGATGCTAGTTGTAGAGATTGTCACTTTAAGATATAACTCACAGCTGGTGCTAGTTGTAGAGATTGTCACTTTAAGATATAACTCACAGCTGGTGCTAGTTGTAGAGAATGTCCCTGGTTTTGCCTCATATTTTGCCCTCTTTATTCCCCTTGAGCATGTCCATCATGGGCCTTGTTTTACCTGTATAATCTCATGGGTTCCTATTACGTTATTGAAAGATAATGTAATCGAACGCTCAGAACTTCGAAATGGCCACATTTTGAAGATCGCACTGTGGGATCGCAGTACAGTGAAGATTGGGATATTTGCCCTTTCCTCACTGTAGTGCGATATCAGAGTTGGAATATATAATTGGCAATAAAAGTTTCAAAATGCGGACGTTTCAAAGTTCTGAGCATTCGATTCTGTTATTTTTCGATAATGTAATATGAACCCTAATCTGGTATCCATTCCCTTGAGAACCTAAAGATTCCCAGAGCTTGCGTTAACCCTGTGACAGTGTTGGGAAGTAGTAACTGTCTAATCAGCTGCTTTTTGTTGCTGCTCTGTCCTGCTGACACTGTCACTCCCAAAAAAGTAACAGAGACCTTCATAAATTGATTCTTTTTAAGATTTAGTTTTAATCCTGTTTGTCTCATTGCCTGGAAGATTTCTTCCATATAACATAGTTATTATTTATCAATTACTTTTAATTTAGTTCTTGGTACTGAGCTTTCCCACTATACTTCTTCCTCTATTTTTTTTTGTTCACTTTACCTTTTTTACTATTTTTTAAAAAATTTTTCTTCCATCTGCCTCTTCTCTTAATTTGATTGCATGATACATTAACCTAATCTGGCTTACATTTTTCTTTAGCTTTTAGTACCTTATACAAGTCATCATATGTACAGGGTTGGCAGTTCTCTAGTCTTCTATAGCCAGACTGGCAGTCCTTCCAACACCATTCCCATGAAATCTGAGTTATGCATCTCTGGATTTTCCTGCCCACTGAACAATTTATAGGCACCCCATTTTTGTGCACTGCTATCTCTTTCATCTCCCCCCATTTGAGTGATGGTCTCCTGACTTAAATTAGAAAACTCAAATTTAGAAAAAAAATAGAGAACAACATTAACCCTTTCCCTGTGGAACCTGGGGTTCCCCTTTTTAGGGTACTTTTTTTTAAGTTTCAAAAGCATTTCTACACCAGTAGAAGATTTAAAAACATACTTAGACTCTTCTTAAGGTGTTTTCTCTTCAGATTGTTTAGAAAGTCTTAAAAAAATACCCATTTCTAGACCTAGCTACAGGTACCTCCTCTGGCCTTGTACTTCTGGATTTAGCAACTGTGATGCTTTACATGTTCACATTTAAACTTTTTTAACATGCAAATGTTTACTCAATAATTTATATACTCATCATAAATCACAGGTTCCAACATTAACTTTACAGTTTTTTATTAAGGACAATGAAGTCTTAACACGCTATCCGTCTTAAATAAGAAAAGATAGGAAAGCCCTCACCATGTCAGCAATTTAGAAGCCTCTCAGGGTATTGCAATTTCTTCCAATGCCATTCCCTAGGACTGCAATCTTGTTAGGAATCAGACCTCTCTGTCTCCATCTTCCTACTTCTGCTCACTTTGAATCTTGGTACTGTCATCATTTCTTATCATGTCAAGGTTACCAAAACCTGCAGGAGAAATGCTAGTCTATGATGAAAAAAGCAAGTAGTTAAGCAATAAGTAAGTAAAGCACTGTAAATGAGTCAATCAGTACATTTTATTAGCACGGGATTGACAGACACTACAACTGAGTGTATCTGCTTATATACAGGGTTAGAGAACACAGTCCTGCCTTTCTAATTTAGATTATTCAATAAGAAATGCTTACTAGGTTTTTCTCATAGAGTGTATTTTAGTTTTTTTAGGAATGCCATTGTTGAAACCCATTCTCTTTTTGGAAGTCTTAAGAGCATCAGTATAGCCTCATTCGATTCTGGTAGCATTTATTTTAAACAACTTACAGAGCTTCAGCTGCAAAAATTCGGCCTAAAGCATTTCATTTGTTTTATTTATTCAGCTTTTATATGACACCAGTCACTCATTTTATTTGTGTTACTTGTGATAGTTCAATTAATATTATAGTTACTAAATATATGATATTTGTCTAATTGTGCTACACAGTAATAACAACTTAATATGGACTTGCCATATAAATGTGGAGGATACAACAGCTGATGTAAATGTATTATGTCAGGAGTTTGACATAATCAGACACTCTGCTTTTGCAAATTCTGACCATCTATCATTGATACTATTAATATTCAGTTATTATATCCTTAACATAAATTTGTCATTGTGCTATGGTACACAAAATGAAGGAGTAGGTTTTGAATTGATGTGTGTATCATTTAAAGTCATAAACACAGCAGATATGACTTAATGAGATTGTTTCTAAAACAAAAGAAATTGTTAAGTATTGTAGAAGTACCACTTGTATATGATGATACCTTTGTGTATAGTACAGTCACTAATTTAAGATACTTATCAGGTCTGATGAAAGTTGTATGGTTGCTGTATGGATCTTTTGCTGCAAGAAAACTAAACAGCATAACTGAGAAGATAATGCCAAGGGGAAGATTGTTTTGTGGACATTTTAAGAAGAGAGTCAAGAGAGAAAAAAATGTATGCAGAGGTTATAGTATACGCATTGCTGATATTCTTTTCTGTAAAAAGGTTGTCATTTTGTTTAGTCAGAGTGTAGACTATGTTGTTTCACTAACTTTTAAGTGCAAGTAAGAAGTCTACTTCTAAATCTCCCAATATTTTTCCTGATATGAAAAGGGAAATTGTAGTAAACCTTGTCAACACCGAGTGCTGAATGGAGTTATAAGGGCGAGAGTGTGGTAAACCCTGCTGCCAGCAAGAGTTAAATGGAAAGACTGCACAACATGGATTGTTATAAAAAAAGGATATTCTTACAATAGGGAAGGTTGCAGTAATCCTTGCTGCTACCAAGGATTTAATGAAAGCACTGAACAGCAGGGATAAACTAAACAATAGTTGGGAGCAACCAATGCTGCTACTAAGTGTTGGTTGGAATTTGTATATAGTACAGGTGTGATGAGTTGCAGGTAGTCTTTTGTTGTCATCAAGGGCACTGAACACCATTTATGTTTAGAAATTATATAGAAATGCACCAATGATGAGCTTAGATCCTTGCAACCAGAAAGGGGTATATTCTTAAGCCCTTACCGTCACTGAGGGGAGCATGGCTTAACTTCAGCATTGTGGAATTCTGGACTGGCTATTTCATGCCACCAGGGCAGATCCACATTGCATTTGAAATGGTGTAGTGATGCTTTCTTACTGCCAGCAAGTATGTCTTCAGTGGAATAGAGTCCTTTGATTCTATGGTAAGTATGGTTTGTAAAGAAGAAAGAGTTACATAATTTCTATCCTAATTTTATTGGATTTTTCTTATTGTTCATTGGTTGTCATAGGAGTTTTTGTTTCTATTGGTTGATACAGGTTATAGGTGGGACTAGAGCTTTATAAATATAATGATATGGGGATGGGTGGGAATTGGGACAGGTGGGGAGTGAAACAAAGTAGGGTGAAGGGAAGCAGCTAGAGCCAGCACAGCTAAAGAATAATTTGCTGTGGGGCTGTCTCTCTTGGAACTTATATATGCAGCTACCTTTGAGCTATAATACTATTATAACTTTAAATAAATTAGTCCGGGTCCTCTGACCTGATTTTATGCGCTAGTCTTTTATCCCTGTTGAGATTTCTGATTACAACAACCAGAACTGGGAAAAGAAATACCCTTTTGTGATGCTTTTAGTTGTCCTTTATTTTAACATGTTTCCGTTTGAGTAGATTTTTAGTTGTTAATATATTCTTGTAATGGGCCCACTCTTTTGATCCTCATGAAAGCCAAAGTTAATAAGACATAAAATTGCAAATCAGCAGTATGGTGATATTAGACATTATTAACAGAGCATCAGAGATTGAATACCAATTCACAGACAGCCTAACATCATTTAAAGCAATTATTCCTGTATTCAATTAAGTTACAGGCTCATCACAGGTGTTTAGCTACAGCTGGTATGGAGATAACATAGTTATGGTACTAGGAATAATACATTTTTGTGAATACTTCAGTTGATAATATAAATTTGGGGAGATAATGTTTTGATCATAGAGCAGGCGAATTATGGAATGAATTATCATTAGGCATCAGAAAGGCATTTAGCCTAGAAACATTTATTAGACAAATGGTTTAGACACAATGTATATGAAGTTCTCTAATCTAATGTAAACTCTTTTAAGTTTGAAGCACAGAGTTTATTTTATATAACAGTGAAACACTCAAAGCTAACATATTTTTATTAAAAGAAGTGTAAGTCATCATGACAAATATTTATTTAAAAAAAGTCCAAAACATACACTGTGAAGCAGTAGGAAACACTTTCAGTCAGCCAAACTCTTCAGTCCAAGCTGTTTTTATTCTTCCAACATACAGATACAGATTGAGCACCTTCATCCCCAGAAACTGAGGACTTCAGCAGAATATTTATTTTATTTGTGATATTTTAGTTCTGCTTCAGCTACCTACACATGCTGCTGATTTTTAATAATACTTCACAAAGGAGATAGTACATATTCATACAATAATGAAACACTATTGACTTTATTTGTACCATATGAAGTTCCATAGATAGCAGAAAGTGAAAGTGGTGGCTATTTCTAGAAAGGCTTTCTAAAAAGTGATTCACTAGTTCTGATTTAATATTCAGAATTAAGTTGCAGTTTATCTGAAGCATTGATAACAGACTGCTAACTGAGGCAGATAATTTAACCACACACTGTTGATTCATTCCTATATCCGTAACAAGAATGGAAGTTTGAAAAAAATAAAGTTGTGTTGGCTTTATACTAGCTATGTCTGTCATTTTAAATGTTCCAGAATGATAGAGTTTGGTTTGCTTATTCCACTTTATTACTATTCATTCTGTTACCTAGGCTTTTCGGAATAACTCTAGACATGAATGATCTCTCCTATGTACAGTGTAAGGAGGTTGCCTTTTAAATTCACATGTGATCCTCTTACAGTGGGTACATATTACTGTGGTATGGATTATGGTTAGAGGCGTAGCACTCTGTAATGTGGGGCCTATATTCACTTTGTCAACTGATGCTCCCAGTTTAGTATTTAGTAGGTACGGGATACTACAAACAATATTACAGCAAAGAGGCAAGCTACATCAGGACAGATAAAGTGGTACAATTTACCAGTGACTGAAGCTGAATGGACAAAAGTGACATGGGGGCTCCCCACCTTGTACAAGAACCCAAAAGTGCATATATCATGGTGGGGGAGTGTCCCTTCTACAATCAGCATTGTTAAGTTGCTGATGTTGTGCAGTGCATGGTTAGTCAGAAACAACATTATTCCTGGTACACTGCTAAACTACAGTACAAGATAACAGTTAGATGTTTACATTTCTGAAAGCATCACCCCTAATCACACACAGCACAAGGGCAAGTTACCATTATAAACTTACCATTTGTAGTTGCTTTTTTGTTATATCTAGCATATTGTATTGCATAAATTATTGTTCTGTAACAATGCATTGTGTGTTGCATTGCAGATATAAGACACATTAAATAAAGTGCAATATATAGTCTAACATTTCAAGTATGACAGAAAATTAGCTCCTTTGTGAAAAAAGAAAAAGAAAAATATGCCTAGAAAGTGATACATTGTATTGCACTAAAAACTGTAAAATTTAGATAATAGAAAGAGCTTATACATTTCTTAGACATTTCAGCAATAATCTTATACTATACATTTGTCTTATTGTGTGAAAAAAAGACAACAGGTTATATAGATTCAAAATGTCTTGAAAAGCTTGTTGTAAATATCTTATACTTTACATCAGTATAATATGCATACACCAGACTTCAAAGGAACCAGGATGTATTTTGCACTTTCAATCTCTTATTCTTTTTAACAGTGAACAACACTGTGTAAAACATATTCTATATGGTCCTATCATAATTAGCAGTTAAAAGAAAGAGACCCTGTAACTGCATTGAGGAATGCATTCTGGTATTGAAGTGGCTGAAGAAACACTGGAATCATGAGCCACAAAGCATCGGAGAAAATGATGAAGTCTACATCACATGGGATCACCCATTACCAACAGTTCAAAAGATAGATGCGAGAAAACTGGATATAATGGTCCATGAAAAGAAAACAAAAGTAACATTGATCATTGAACTTGGAACACCCAGTGACTACAGTGTATTGCATGCAGAGAGACACAAAGTCATAAAATATCAGGATCTGCAGGCAGAAATATAAGCAATGTGGAAGAAAGATACCCAGACAGTTCCAAGAGTAGTAGGAGCAATGGGTCTTATAAAAAGAATATGTTACCAACACATGTCACTCCATATGAATTGCTGGAGTCATTACTGGGCACATTGTGGCTGCTCTGAAGATCTCTTTTGGCTGACATCAAAGACTGAAACAATACTCATTTCATGAACTTTAATCATACTGTGTCTTAGGAATGGGGTCCATTTCTGTCATAGTATTAGAAACCCAAAAGATTTGAAGGAATTAAAAACAAATAAAAAAGAACAGTGCATTAAAAATACAAACAAGATTTATGCATCATACATAGAAGTATATCCTTTTTGAATGGAATTCTACCCTTCTTAGGACTTAAAGCCATGACAGAGAGTCATGGCTCTCCACAATTCATATACTTGGTTTTTTGGATCTTATTACAATACAACGGAATGCAACAGAAAAATATAAATGAAACAGAATGATGTGATCTTTTGGTAGAACTATACATAATGCAGATTGTTTAAACTTCAGCTATAAATGTATTCATAGGTTCATAACTTCATTCTGAGCTTATGGCTGAAGGGATATTGAGAAGCTTAGCAGTAACTCTTCTTGGTACAGAAGGTATATTAGTTACCTCTGGCAAGAAAATTATGTTCATATACCTCAGACTTTAAATTATAGTCTTCCATCCAATGGTGCATTCTCTTTTTGAAAGTGGATAAGGTGTTACTTTGTTTGAAGTATGGAGGCAGATTATTTCACTGGCAGAGAATGTGCTAGGTGAAGAATCTGTCCCACCAATAGGTATTGTTGATCCTGTAGTGGACATTGAGATCTTGTGCACAACTATTATACAGACAGCAAAGGTGGAAGTGGTTGAAAACTGCAGGGATTTTCAGCGCTCAAAAGATTTCACAAAGATTACTTCTCAGTCATCTATAGGAGGCAGAGTTGAAGGACTACACTTTTAGTCTTTTGGGCGAATTATGTGTTTCTAAAATCTTCTTAGGCAGAAACATTTGGGGTATTTCAAGATGTTTGAGGTGCTTTCTAAAGTACATTCAAAAAGGGCAATGCATTCAAGGGTAGGTCTAATTAGATGTGAATATAGCGAGACCAAGACTGCATGGGTCATTGTGGAAATACCCCTCTAGATCAGCAGGGAAATGTAGAAGGACTTCCTAACCACAACCAAGACATAGTGATCAAAGAAAGATTGCTGTCAGCATAGGTGCCCAATTCCTAGATAAGTCTATCAGCTTTGAGAGCGGTACCAGAGATATAAGATTTAAGGATTAAAGGGTAGCCCTTGACTGACACATGAGGAATTAGTCTGGTCATGACATTGCCGGAGAGTCTGAGTATCAGAGGGGATATGACAATTGCATTCAGTTTTCAGTCATCTGCAAATATAGTTGCCACAGTACCTTGACATCTGCTTCTACTTCTGAGCAGAATATTCTGAACAACATGGGGTCCTGGACTGATCCCCCAATGGTGACATGCCTCTTGATAGAGGAGGTAACCCCCCATTGTGATCTGTTGGAGAGCTAACTGGCTATCCAGTAGACTACATACAGATTTATAGTAAGTTAATTGAAATTATCATTTAATACGAACATATGGGCTGGTATCAATAGCCTTACTGAGGTCAAGGTAAGTGTTAGGGTCTGTCAGGCCCTCATGTAGGGCTTTTGTGACACTTTCATAGAAATTGCCTAATGGTAGGAGGTTCAACCTACCATTAAGAAATACAAATTTGTTTAGGTTCAGGCTTTGTATGCCAGTTATATTACTGTTGATTAGGTTGGTAATTATGCTCTTAATAACTTTACAGACAATATTTGAGAGGTTAATAGCACTATGTTGTTGTGTCTTTCAGCTTTTCCCGGTTAGGGGTCGCCACAGCGGAACTTCGGTCCGCTAATGATTGGCAGTAGATTTTTACATGCCGAGTTGCCAGCTCTGACGCACAACCTTCAACAAAGGTACGCCCATTCACGCATGTCTCCACAGAAGACGCTTTAGCTGAGAATCGAACAGGACAACATATTACTGTGAGGCGACAACGCTACCGCAACACCACCACCGCAGTTAATAGCACTATAGCTTCTATTTGTCATTGGACCAAGTTTGTGTAATGGTAAAATATATGGCCATTCTACATGCTTTAGGGACACAACCCATGGAGAGACTTTTTTTTTTCCAAATAGAAATTTTACTGATTTTACCATACACATATATCACAAACAATTGCAGTTTAGCAATGAACAGTAATACAAGTGAGAACATAACACTACTTACTATATACAATGCATACAACTGTGCTGCTTAAGAATATTAAAATCGCTGGGAATAAGCTTAATGAAAACTCTAGATGAAAGAAAGTTAAGTACAATAACTGCACACACTGTATTGCCCTTCAATCAAAACTTATAGAACAAGTATAGGGGAAGAATTAATACATATCTTGAGCCACCTTTTACTCAGGGTAGGGATAAAGGGGGGAAAATAAAATAATTAAATATGCATATAGGTGAGGGGCATTTAGTAAGGATGAAATAATTTAGTTTATAGGTACTAGCTGTCAGTCAAGAGCTCAAATATGATATTCCAGAATTTCTGGTAATAGGCCTGCTTGTGGGAGTTAGTTATTAAAAGTTTTTGTGAAGTAATGTATTTAATGGCCAAACACCTAAACCCTCTCCAGGACATCTTAGAATGATCTAGCCAATGTTTGGTAATGTAGAATTTAACTAATAAACAAAGTGTTATTAAGATATGCAATCTTAATTTAGATATTTTACAGTTAGTAACATGTAGCAATGCCATTTCCCATGAGAGGGTTGATTTATGGTACCCCATCTTGTCAAGTCTCACCTTGAGATGGCACCAAAGTGGGAGTATCTACAAAATCATATTATATGTAGGATGTCAGTATGGGGATAAGAGCAGCAGGGCCATGTAGTGGACACATTTGGGTTAAATTTAAGTGGACTGGAGTGAAATATATGTTGTTGGTAACCATAAACTGTGTATAAGTGAGTTTTTTAAATGGGGAAAACAAAAGAGTGGATTTAATAGCTAATAGTTTCTGATCTACTAGCAGGTTCGCCCCTTGTTGATCCCAGTATTCTGTGTACACAATTTTTTCCTGATATAAAATTGAGATTATAAGTTTATAAGAGAGGGACAGCATATTATTCTTGCTGGCTATGCTTTGCAACAGCTTGGTAACCAGGTTGCAGTCAGAATCAACAATGGTATGGTCTTGAAGTAAAGATGCAATAATTTTTCTTATCTGCCTCAGAATTATGATGTATTTTTTGGGTAAATTTAAGAACCCATGGAGAAACTTAAGAGATTGAAGAGAGGGATGGCTAAATGGAGCCTGACACTTAGTATCAGATAGCCGGAGATATTGTCAGGTTGTATGGTGCTAGTATTTGTGGTTATGGATAAAGCGGATTTAACCTGGTCCAATGCTGTATTGAAAGGAATGGGATGATTAGTAGTGGTAGAGTATCTGGACGTATATCTGCAATGATCTTAGCAATACATCTCAGATTAGAATAACAGACTCCATTGTTAGTAACTACAATAATGGGCTTTATTTGTAAGTTTCCTTTTGTAAGTGCAGAAGGTCTTGTGGTTGGTAGTGATCCTGAGTGGTTCACACATGGCCTTTTAGTCCTGTATAATGTGCTTGAGTGTTTTACTTATTAGTTTTAAGTCATGTTTATATTGGTAAGGTGGATATCTGTCATATATAGCTTCATGACTCTTCTTTTTGTTATAAAGCTTGTAGCCTAATGGCTACCGCCTGGTTACTAGTAGTGCTGGTCTTGGTGCAGCTACAAAAGGCTAGAAATCAAAATCTCTCTTCTCCTACTCCCACTAGGAGCAAAACAGTAGTACTAATCTCAAGCTGTCATCAGAAACAGGTTAAAGGCTCTCCAGTGATAGATGCTCTCATATCTGGGCTCATAGGCTTTTTGTAGTTTTCTCTTGGCAGATGCACTAAGTAGCATATTCAGCAACTAAGCACAATAGAGCACCAAGTTGCATCATGGTCTAAAACTTAAAGTGAAAAGGTTTCCACTGAAATAATCTCCATAAAAAATGAGGAAGTCACACACACATCCACTGCCCAATCAGACATCACTGTGAATGAATGTCCCACTCCTCCTTTTCTCTTCAGGAGAAAATTTGTAAAGTTAATCCCAAGATGGATCATGAAAAGCAGTTTTCTGGTTCTCAGTGACTGACACCTCTAGGAATGTTAGAAATCAATATCCCAGGGGACCCCCATGACACAGAGGGATAAAGCCCTGACTGCACCGCAGATGACCCATGGTCATTTAGCAGCATAGTTGCTGGAGGGAGCAGGCAGGGGAGGATGGGAGTGACCGGCAAATGTTGACTCACCATCCCGGAGGAGAGGGTGGCAGCCTGGCTTGCTGCATTAGTAAAATCTGCAGCGATGCAGGTGTATCGCCACGCATTAACAGCCTATTGTGCCCAAGCTGCAAACAGTGTGCTTCTTGGAGGGGATCTTACTCATGCACCTCTCAAAGACAGC
Source organism: Protopterus annectens (assembly GCF_019279795.1). Lineage (NCBI taxonomy): Eukaryota > Metazoa > Chordata > Ceratodontiformes > Protopteridae > Protopterus > Protopterus annectens. Next base: position 842,343,630 of record NC_056733.1, on the reverse strand, counting down.
TACAGTGGAGCTCACAGTTCTGACACATGGGGTGGGATATGACAATGTACAGGATCTACAGATTGGCCTGCATCTTAATTTCTGATTTTCACCTCCACTGGGGAACAAATGGGCCAGAGGGCTGTAGCCCATTGTTAGAATGAATGGATTTGTTGGGTGCAGGCACGGGAGGTATTGAGACAATCCTGCAAACACAAAAAAAAAAGGAATCAGTTATGCCTCTTCTGTCACTAGGAGCAAGACAGTAGTGCTAATCCCAAACTTTTGTTCCCTGAGAAGTAGTTCATATACTCTTCAGTGATTAGCAGACCCATCCCAGATTTTGCTGATTTTAAAATTAAGCTAGAAAGGGGATTAATGCTGTGTTTTGTATTACAGTATACATTTAGTTAAACAGGCAGATATAAATGAGGCTTTTGTCAGTTTAAGTAGTGGGCCTTTCTAACATAATCTTGTAGTTTTGACTAGTATGAATAGATAAGACTCGGAGGATTTCCTAATGTCAAACTTACATATGAGGGAGGCAACATAAGAGCCCCTGAGCTTAAAAGCATAGCAGGGGCAGGGCAATATCTGATATGGTCATAGAGAAGCTTTAGCTGACAACTGACACAGATTAAGCCTTGTCCTATTTTGCTTGCCTTAAATAAAAATGTTATTTCTCCATTCCTCCCGAAAGTCAGATAAAGTTAGTCACTTTGCAGTCAATGTTTGTTGTCATGCCCTAACCAAAAATGGTTTTAAAACTCCAAGAAAAAACAAATTTGAAGCAAAAGAAACTGTAACAAAGTAAGAGCAAAACACTAGAAACAATGTACATATGCAAACGATGCATCATATACTTCAAAAATCTAAAATAATCACAGACTAGCTTGCCTGGCAGCTCAAACAATATATATTCAGCATTACATACTAAGAGTACATCATTTATAGCATTTTATTTTTATGCACCCCTAATTCATACACTACTCCAACAATCATGTGGATCCCCAGGGTTTCCAACCCTGTTACACCATCTGCTCAGCCAATACTAGAGATTGCTCCTTATTGTAGGTGGATGTAGATATTTTACAAAACTCCATGAAATTCTGCCATTTGAACATGTGCACCAAAGAAATGTTAACTCTAGGCATTGTATAGTTATTCTACTATAATATCTGTGCTTCACTATAATAGTAGGCTGGCACCACTGTCATCAAGCATAGTAGTACAAATGCACTACTGTGAAAAGTGTGACACCCTGATGGCAGGATACCACTCGCTGATATCAAGGTAACTGGCACCAGAGGGGTTTGAATCCCACTGTTGCCAACCAAGGCTGAAGTAATAGCAAGAAAGTGCATACAAGTCTGTTTAAATAACTAATTGACAAAGTGCAACCTGATCCCACAGCAGCATAAAGGACATATGCATTGCTGAGTGTTTAGCCAAGCAAACCATGCTCCTGTGTTATGTCTACCTCTGTGAACCAGTATCTTCCAGTGCCTCTTTATCTATGGTTATTGCCTTTCACTTAAAGTTTTATTTTCACAGAAACACACACGGACCACATTCACACACACAAAAAAAAAACTCGCTGGGAAGGTTGGAGGAATTCTTCAATTCCTCACAGCCTTCTTTCTGGCACGGTAGTTACTACCTGGAATTAAGACCAGATACACTCCAATTGCTTGCTTCTTTTAAATTAAGCCAGATATGAAATTGTACCGATTAATACTGCTTTGACTTGGTACAGTCCGTAAACAGTCTTTTGGGAGATGTGTGCCATATAGCTTGTTAACCAACAATGAAGATAATGATTATCCTCTTCTCAAATATATAAATTAGCATAAATGTAATAAATGAATACATGCCAGCCACAAAACCTTAAGTATTAATAAAAGAAGTGTGTTTGAATAAAAAAGAAAATATTGTGAATACAAATTACAATATATGTAGTGTAGCGCAAACAGAAAAATAAAATAAAAAGTAATAGTTATAGGCAGGATGCATAAAGATAAACTAAAGCTGAAGATCCTGAAGCTCTCTCTCTAGCACTACAGAAATATTAGCCCTAACTATTATAAACTAATAATTAGTACTCACAGAAGGTTCCACCTCAAACAAGACAGGAACATTATCTGTTATCACCCTTGCATACCACTGTATAGACATTTATATATATTGTCTTTTCCCAGTCCTGAGGAGTAGCTACATAACATCACTTTTCTGACACTGGAGGAAAGCAAGTAGTAATAACAGTTTTTACTTGGCATAGTCACAACAGACTTGCCAATACACACCCAGGTCTGTTTCTTTCAATTTGAATCCACTATGGAGTCTTAATGATATGCAAGCCATTAAATTCATCAGCTATTATAACAACTATATCTCAGTGGAAGGGCAGTGCCTGTTTTTTCGCCTTTGTTTGCTACGTTAACAAATTCCCTTAAAAATAGAAACTCTGTCATCAACGTAAATAGGCAAAAAAGGGGAATAATTGATCAAGCAAAGCCAACTTTGAGGTTAAGATAACCTCCCAGGTGAAAGATAGCCATAAGGCCTTCTACAGCTATGTCAGAAACCTCAAGGGCAGCACATAGCATTGTGCTGAAATGTTAGTTAATGGTGCCATATTCACTGAGTCTGGTGATAGAGCAAACCTGTTAGTGGACAGATTCAGTTCCAGCTTTACCCCCTCTCACCCCCAATCACCCCCTCAAAAATGGTTTCAAACATAACCCCTCCAGCTAGAACTAAGGAACACGTACTGGCTGTACTCACTAAAGTAACAAACATTGCTTCAATGGGCCCCAATAATATCACAGGATGACTCCTGAATAGTCTAAAATATGACTTATCAGGACTCCTGGAGTCATCATTTAACTCTAGTCTTAAAATAGGCTTTGTGCCACATGAATGAAGTACTACTTCAGTTTTCCCACTTCATAAGGGAGTCCCTTCAACAGATCCAGGAAAACACAGACCCATTAGTCTGACTAGGCTTATCCACATCCGTGTGAAGCAGAGTTCCTCCCTATCCCTTTTTAAGCACAACTTGGACCAATGAGTGGCTAATTAGAAATTCTCCCGTGGTCTGACTCCTATGTCTCTGATGGACAAAGGCAATCAGTAAACTGCTACCTATATAAATCAATTTTGTGGCTCACATTTGGGTTCCACAGTTAGGATTATAAGGTCCCTAGTGGTCATTACCTAGTATACACCTATGAACCTATAATATAGCAAGTATAGAAATCAAACACACAAAAAGACAGTCCTTGTTCGTTGATATTCAGAAAGAAAAAAGTCACACATTCCTCTAGCCATAACAACAACACTCTGACTGCAGATTAACAAAAGAGAAGAGAACAAAAAAATACATTACAGTTTTAGCTATTTCATTTAACTGCTCATTACCCCTGGCTTCACTGGCAGTCATAATACGTGTTGGTTTCTTTCCAGTATTTTTTCTAGTATTACATAAAAATGATTGCTGATTTTTTTTACTTCACCATAAAATATCAACCTGCATTTTATGAAGTGTTAAGTGTGAGGAGTGTGTGTGCTTCAGCACAAAGTGTAGTATATACTGACATAGGCCACAAAAGGTGAGGCAAAGAAAGAGGGGGTATTTCTCTCATCATACTGTTTTCAGGATGCTGACCATTTTCTCTGTAGCTGTATTACCTATTTGAATATCCATCCGCAACCCCTTTTTCCCATTTTTGCACATGGGATCAGAGTGTCACTTCAACAGTGACAATCATCTAGGGTTATATTGTTCATACCTCTGGGTGGCTAACCCTGCCACGTTTTTTCTTCCATACCACGCACACATCTGTTCAGAGTTTCCAGTCTACCTACTACATGCCTTTGGAAGGAGGGTGGAAACAGGAGCACATGGAAGAAACCCACAGGAACACAAGGAGGACATGCAGACTCTGCCCAGAATGCACCCCAGCCAAAAATCAAACCAGACAATCTCTTGCTGTTAGGCAACAGTGTTATCTGCTGTACCAATGTGCTGCCCCTAATGAAAATTGGTGCAGAGCAGAAGATGTTTGAATTTATTTAACATTTGTTAACCAGGAAAGTCCAACTTGGAACAAAGCCAATTTTCAGCAGAGGCCCAGAGAGAAATACTCTAAACAAACGTCTTTATAATGTGGGAGGAAACCAGAGCACCCAGAAGAAACCCACATGAATGCAGACTCCACACAGAAGGCACCCCAGCCGAGAATCAAACCAGAGAACATTTTGCTGTGGGGCAACGACGCTACCACTGCACCACTGCTCTATCTGATGAATACACTGAATGAATACAATGAATGAATACAAACCAAAGCATTGAGAAAGCTTACATCTCACTTAATAGAAAACATTTATTGTGCTTTTTCCTGCCAGGTAAATTACCATGCAGACACAATGGAAAAATAATATTTTTGAACATGGCAAATCATGGCATGCCATTTTACACCCAATACATGTCAAATATTGTGTATCTGCTCCATGCTGTTCTCTTGATAATTGTTACTACTTTAATTTCAACTTATTAAATGCTCTCTCTTAACACAAGCATCTCCTTCCCTTCATAACCCATGAACTAAAATAAATTAAATGTCTGTAAAGTTAAAAACGAAAATTCTGCTAAATATCTGCTTATGTTCTAGCAGTTTTTTTTAATATGGTTCTGTTCCAAATACTGTTCTACAGATATAGATAAGTCTGTGTTTACTCACAGGGTGGAACATTTTCCTGATGAAAATAACATTGTATGTTCAATGCCTGCAAAGAGGCTATTGTACTAACTAGCTGTGCTTACTGATGGGTGTACTTCTGTAGCAAGTGTGGGTTTGTGTGCTTCATCTAGTTTTGAATTGTAATCTTATTCCTTAATTATGTCTGTAAAATGAACATTTGGACCAGTCTACCATCTTGTTATTAAACACTACCTGTTTGTGCTTTTCTGCCTCCACAAACCTCAGTTTTATTCCCATCTGTTTATATTGCAGAATGAAAACCAATATGCATGGATATGAAAACTGAACCTTTATTGAAGCATTCTAAATGTCCAAGTTCTGTGTGTGTGTGTGTGTGTGTGTGTGTGTGTGTGTGTGTGTGTGTGTGTGTGTGTGTGTGTGTGTGTGTGTGTGTGTGTGTGTGTGTGCCTGTGTGCGTGTGTGTTTGTGTGCTTGATAAAGCTATCCCAGCTCTATCTGTGTGGAGTTATTGTCATTGTTCTGAGACAAGAAGTTATACAAACATCTAAATAATGCCTTATAGTTACAATCATCTCATCTGCTCTAAGGTTACGTAATACATTTTCCAAGGAGATAACTCAACAACTCTGCAACAGATGAACTTGGCACAGGACTGCAGAATGTCTGTGCTGCTGGTTCCAAGAAATGGAACCAAAATAGTACCCACTACCCAAACCAAACTTCTAGGTGTCTCAATTGAAGAAAACCTAAGGTTTGATAGCTACATATCCCTCACCATCAAAAAAGTCCACACCAAACTAGGCACCCAATACAAAATTAAACCTTTCCTTACAGAAAGTGCCAGATTAGCCACTGCCTGCACACAACTACTTTCCACCCTCCTCTATGACTCCCAAGTATTTACAAACATTCGTAAATCAGAACTAAATAACCTAGAATCGTGCTACAACAAAATTGTCAAATTCACCACAGGCCACACCTACAGAACCCATCACTGCACAGTACTCTCACAACTCAAATGGTTAGAACTCCCAAACCTACTAACATTAAACCAATTGTCTGCAGCTCACAAAATAATATACAAACCAAACAATTGCCCAGCTCTCGCCAACCTAATCCAACCCAACAACAATCCTAGAGCACTAAGATCATCAGATAAACTAATGTTAAAAATTACAAAACCCCACAACACACAAGGCACCGCCCTCTACTCCTATAAAATTGCAAAACTCCGGAACACCCTTCCCCAACCTATTATAAAAAAACCCAACATTCATAATTTCAAACTCCTCCTGAAGGAACACCTGGCAAAACACTGGCTCTGCTCCTACCTTACTCCAGGCTAGACAACCTAATACTCCCTTACTATAACACTAAACCAGATCTTTCTCACAGCTGGTTATTTACTCCTGTATATTAACTTGGTGTCAGTAATCAGTGCCATCTAGTAAAATAAACACATATACTGTTGACAGACAACAGTTATGGAAAATTATTTTGCCCTCTCTTGTCTAACTCTATCACATTTTCTCACTATTCAGTCATGAGGTTTAACTTCCATCCATGTCAGGGCCAACTTTGTTTATTTTGTATTTATTGTTATGTACTTAATTACATTTTTGTGTTGCTTTTTGCTTTTGTAGATTTGTACAATGCTAATCTAATTAATGTGTGTTCAATTCGATTGTTAAATTATGTCATGTATGTATGGAGTTTTTCTCCCCGGGCCTACGCTGAAAAAGGGCCCCTGGCCCAGTCGGACATCTCCCAGTAAATAAATAAATAAATAAATAATATTATGCAAGCAACTGCCTTGACTCACTGACCAGACACATTGGTTTCTCAAAACACAAATTCTGTAATTTTATTCAAGTAAGTGTTCAGATTTGAAAAGTGTTAAAATATGTATTAGTCTGTCTACTGTATGCCCATGATGTAATAGCTAGGTGTTATATGTGTAAATGTCTGTGAAAATAGTCTATATGTTGTCTACACATTGAGTCCGGAGGCACGGAATTTCGTTCAGTTTTTGCACTTGTGCGATTTCTGAATGACAATAAAGTTTACTTTGACTTTGACTTTGTATTCTTGAAAGGAAAGTTAATTTTCATATTTTCCAAAAATCACTGTCGGAAATTCATGTAGTATTCTTAATGTGAAATAATCACAAAGCTTTAGCAATGTGCATGCTGGCAAAAAGACAGCCCATAAGTATAACAATATTGCTAAGAATATCTTTTCTACAGCAATGTTATTCTTTGCTTTGTTACCTTTATCCACAGGTATAGTCTTGCATGAACACAAAAAACAATGCTCAGCAGCGGCCTGAAGGCTCATTTATACAACAAATCAGTGTTAATTGACTGTAATATACAATGCCCGTATTAAATATGCCTCATCCATAATGAAATAGTACATAATGTAGGTTGCTTCATTGCCAGTTATACAACATGTATACTGATGCTTCCTGAAATGCTTACTACTACAAAGATCAACATAAATTGTATACATCTGTATAAATTATTATTGAAACATTATCCCTATGCTGAGCATGATGTATCTGATCTAGTTCCTAAATGAGGCTTGGCAACAAGCCAAGTTGTCCTGGGACATCTTCAAGGGCTGTTAGGTTGATATTAATGGGAGTTCAATGAGTTGGGGAGGTGAAACGGTTAAACGGTGGGAGGGATGACTGGAAGGAAATGAGATAAGGGTGGGAGGTGCTTAAGGGATTTAGATGAGTGTAGCTGGGTAAGTAATCACATTTTGGTGTGAACTTGCTATAGCAGGGTACACCCATGATGACCTGTAGGTATACCAGAAGAAAAAAGGTAGGCCTCTGGGTACTTGGTGGCTGGTAGTTGGCAGGTACTTATTTAGTTATTAATTTTCTTCTCTAGAGTAGGCCATAGTCGGTATAGCTATTAGGCTTACCTGGGAATTATGGGACATGCTGTAAGGCTCTTGTTCAGGTTTAGATTAGTGTTCATGGTTTGTTATCATGTCGGCAGTTGAGGGGATTTGGTATTTGCACGGCTCAATCACCTTGCTCAGGCTTTTTGCTCATTGCATTTCTGTGGTGGTTCTACTTATTATGGATTTTTTTTTCTTCTTCTTCTCAGTTGGTTTGCTTGTTGTCCTCTAGCTTGGTAAAGATGTGGGGAAGTGAGGTTGCAGAGCATTGGTGGGAGCGGGGGGGTCAGGAGGAGTTCGTTGTGCTGGATGACTTCTTTGACAGCATTGGAGCATTCGCGGGCTTTAAGATGTTGGGGGAGGGCTCTGCAAGTAAGGACCATTGTCACGGAGCAGTTAAGTGGCCTTTCTAGTCTGCCTCACAGCTTCCGTTTCCTTGACTGTTTTGGTTAGGAGGTGAGCACACCAGGAAGCCAGCAGTAATATCGGTAAAATGAATCCAAAACACAAAGCAAATATGGAGTATCCGTCTCGGTCTCTTTCAGTAGTGGGGGGCTGGAGGGAGCCACAATGGCCTTTTCGTGGGGAAGAGGTTGGGGCCAGGTATGCGCAGTGCAATGTATTTAAAAAAAAAAAAAAGCTGATCGCATGTATGGAAGGTTTATTTCGGCTTTACTAATTGAAACCTAATGGGGGTGTGGGATAGGAGAGAATGTGTGGCATGTGACGGTGGCCATTATGTTTACAGATGTCTCAGTGGACCATAATTTAACTTTTGTAGGACTATATTCCTCTGGGTTATTTAGGCAGTAAATGTTGATGTTGCGCTACTGGCACATGGTCTAGTCAGCAGTTCAGCATTCATGACAGGCATTGGGGGAGGGATCGGCATTGGAAGCAGATGCAATCTACACCAGTTATAACAAAGGTGTTGGAAAAATAATGGTTGCACACAGCTCAATTATATATGGAAGAGGCAGTTTTACCATATAGTGATGAATTTTACATATTGGTGCAAGAGTTTACAAGGCTAGCATCTGTTGGTGGTGTTAGAGTAGCTGTGGTTGCGCCTTGCCATTGGATTGCTTCTTAAGAAAAAGTGACAGTGTTTGTGGGCTATGATGGAAGAAAGTGATGGTTTTTGCGGGCTGGGGTGATGCAAGTAACTGGAAGGTCTGTGCGTGTGTGTTAGCAGCAATGGTGATGAGAGGGGAGGTTTGACAGCTTACAGGATGGCAGCTGTGAAATTCAAGCAGTTAACCTTAGCGCATACCTCTCAATTAGAGATTTCCATAGAAGATTCAGATTTTGCCTCATATTTTTGGTCCATTTCTCATACAATTGTGGTTCAGGCAAATGACTGAAGGTTAAATTCCGGAATTAATTACAGTCATTTGAGTTTCAGATTTTATATCCTTCAGAAAATTCATGCTAATCAATATCTGTTATTCTATCAATTTTCTAAGTTTATAACAGCAATATTTAAATGTCCCCATTTCTGGGACCTTCGTACCCCCACTATTGATGGCTTCATCTGGATTTCTTGCTTTACGAGGTTGACTTTGATAAGTATGCCATAGCATTAATACAGTAACTCTTCGGGTCTGTATGACACATGTCAGCATTAAGGGGGCAAAGTTCTCACTGGTTGCTATTATTAATAGTGGTGGGGATGTCCTAGGACAGCACAGGAGTTGCCTAACCTATTGACCTAGGGTAAACTCATAAGTGTCATGATGATTTTGTATCTACTGATGAAAATTGAAACCATGGTCTCAGTTGTGAAAGAAATAGGGTCCCTTCACTCAATTCCTGTTGTCTCCAGAGAGTGTACTTGTAGGTAATTAAGGGGATACCAGAAAATGAATTAATTGGGCTTGCTTGCAGTCCTTTACAACTGTTATTTCTGAAGGGTGATTGCTGCTAGTCTTGGCATAAATTGTAAAAAGTTAAAAAAAAAAAAAAACAGCTGGTGGCATGTTACAGAACAGGGACTAGCCTACAGCCTTACCAAGCAGGTTTGTAATCGGTGATATGTGCATCTGTAATAGAGGTGTTTTGGTGAGCTTGCTTAGCATGTGCAGTGCGGGCAAGTGCCGTTAATTAGTAGACTACAGAGAGTTTGGCAAGTGCTGTATCAGGGAATAGGTGACAGGATGGTGGCTTGCTGTTTGAGTGTTGGCCAGGCGGTCTTCAGGATATTTTCACGGACTGAAGTGTACCTGCATCGGGAAACCATTGGAGGTCTGATATTGGTATGGGGGTTGGACGGAGGGTGTTATAAATATTTGTGAGCTACGTGAGTGTCCTTGCATGGAAGTGTGGTCTGATTTACTGTACATGAAGGAGAGAAAGATATGGTTTAATTTCTACATGCAGGATGGGGTTGACATGTCTCTAATCTTGTTTTGACCAGGTAGTATAGGGCATTTTCATTCTGGTATAATCTGGTTTTGACTGTAGCATAGGGCATTTTCAGTTTGGTATATTGTTGGTGGCATTCAAGGGTATTGATAGAGCAAAGAGGGGTCAGACTACTAAAGCCATCATGGAGTTTAGGTGCCATACTGTTGATATGGGTAGTTGGTATTGGCAAGGTGGCTGTTAAATGGCATTTTGAAGTTTTTCAGGTTCTGCATGTCATTGGGCAAGTAAAAGGAATTGGTTGGGAAGGGTGATATGCAATCACTTTTATTTTGGAGATTGGGGTTGAGTATTCTTGCGCTAGTGGCAGGTGATGCTTTGGTAAGCTTTAGGTAATTGCCAGGGGCTGGTAATGTCCTGGTAATTATGGTACACCGAATGATGTTTGGCCTTATCCCCTAAGGGTGCTAGCTGATGGAAGTTGGTGGTGAGGGGGAACAGCCTGGTCAGGCTGCTGGCAGAGAAGAGGGACAGGCTTTCCCTCTTCTGCTCCCCCCTGGTGTCTCTGGTGGTGCATATCAAGGAGTTCTTGTTGAATAGATAAGCAAGTGAAGGTAAAGACACTGCTTATTTGGATGGTCGGTAATTCAGTGAATGGTTTATGAAGCTTCATAAGTAAAGTAAGTGAGCAAAGGTATGGATGCTGCTTACTGGGTCGGATGAGCAGGTACGCTGTCCTGATTAACATTCTAAGGATGTTTATAAGTAAAGTAAGCGAACAAAGGTATGGACGCTGCTTACTGGACAGGATGAGCAGGTACGCTGTTCTGATTAACATTGCAAAGATGTTTATGCTGTGTTTAGAATCGACTACACTATGTCCAATTGTATTTGACAAATTTTTCGTAATCAAAGTTATGTTATGGAAGTTTTAATAAAGGTCGTCAAATGTCATTCGGTGTGTTGTGTTTATTGAAGGGGACCAGGACGAACATTTTTGATGGTTCTGTTTTTTTTTTAACTATAATGGGGTCTAGACCAAGCAAGTAATCTATCATGGAGCTATCACTATCACAACCATATTGTGTGCACTGCAGTGATTTGGCAAATGAGTTACTGCGAAGCAGGAGCTGGTTACATTATCAAGTCACAAGAAAGAGACAATCAAACTGGACATGTGCATCTCTGGTCTTGTTAAAATATGTGAGCCTAAATTAATGAATGTCTGCTGTTAGCAAAGCAATACAAAGTGTGCAAAATTCATTAAGATAATAAACCATAATGATTATTTACATTACCATGAATTAACAAAATGTAATTAAATGTGCAACACCAAAATGAGACAAGCCTGGAACACAGTACCACAGGAACTCCACCAAAGTAGTAGTACAAATGTTTTATTGAGCGCTTTTGTCAGATTATAACAAAAGACTTCATCAGAATAATTTAAAATCACAAACACTATTATTAAATAAACTACAAACAGTGAGAACACATGACATAATGAACCAATAGCACATCTCAATGCAGTAATTGTCAGCAGACTTTCTTAACTTAAAATCTACATGAAAGTTTTACGTAAAACCCATTTTTAAAACCTTTAGTAACATGTTAAGAAATAATACAAATGTTTTTGTAAGTTTTTGTATATATAAAAATATTTACATTTACCTTTGAATAGTACAACTGAACAGCATATGAATGCAGCCTGAGTAGGCTGCCAGTGCTGATGTTGTCATTAAAACCTGGGGGGGGGGGGCACAGGCATTCAATTTAATCTGCCAGCAAAGTTCCCTAAACTCTAGGTAGTCTTCCCAGGGACCTCTTCTAGGATCTTTTTTCACCCCTTCAACAACTGCAAAAAGAAAACAGTGTGATGAAAATGTTTCTATATGCTTAAATAAATAATTATTTCTGTTGCCATTTTTTATGTCCCTGTGATGTTCATAAATTCTGTCAGTAAACTTTCTTTTAGTTTTTCCCAATATAAAAACTATTACAGTGCTGGCATAGGGCAGTACAAACAACCCCTATAGAACTGCATGAAAATTTACCATTAGATTTAATAGAGGTATGGTTAACCTTAACATGGTCACAATTCATAACCAAATGACATTGTGAACGATAGCCACATTTTCTAGTCCCAAATCTAGTGAGACTGCTGTAATTAACACTCTCACTTTCAGTAAGTTGCCTGATACTGGAACCTTTCTTAAATACTATCTGTGGCATAGCACCCAGCTGGTTCAGAATTACAGAGTCACTCCAAAATAGCTGCCAGTTTTTCTTTAAAATCCTAGAAATATTCTGTGGTCATTAGAGAATCTAGTCACAAAGGGACAAGTATACTTTGAGGGATCAATTTTGTTGTTGCAAGAAATGCTCATAATATTCACCCCAGTATTAACCCCTAAAATGGGCAAAATATTCTGATTGTTTCTTTTGAAAACAATCTCTTTTTGTATTGTAGAAATCAAATTAGCGGGATACCCTCTGGCCGAAAACAACTCCATAAGTGTCTCACACTGTAAAAGAAAATCATCTTCTGTACTGACCATCCTGGCAATCCTCACAAGTAGTACTTTTACAATACCATGCTTAAGAAATTCAGGATGATTGCTCTCATAGTGTAATATACTATTACAATATGTAGGCTTCCTGTACAAATTACTGACAAAACATTTCCTGTCCAAATCTTTTATGATATCCACATCTAGGTAACTGATACCAGAATCATTGTGAACATAGGTGAATTTCAAGAAGTCAATAGTGTTATTCAAATAATCAATAAAAGTAGAAACGTCTCCTCCCATATCATTCCACAGAAAAAATAAATCATCAATATATTGTAAATATACTGTCCATTTGCAAACTCAGAATTAAGTAAGTACTTTCTCTCCCACATAAACATGATGATATTTGCAAAAACAGGGACACAAATGGCCCCCATGGCAATGCCTGTTTTTTGTAGGAAGTACTGCCCTTCAAAATAAACAAAATATTTTTTTAATAATTAATCCGTAAGAGTCACTAGCACTGCAACTTCATAGTTGTTGAACACTTTACTGTCATACAAAATCTACTCAAACCACTCCAAACCAATTGTGTGTGGAATGACATTGTACAAATTGGTCACATCTACTGTGAGAAAACTTACACTTTCCTAAAATACAAAACTGTTCAATTTGTCCAGAAAATGCCAGGAATCTACACAAAAGTGTCTGTCTCCTTTTAAAATATCCTTCAGAACAAAATCAATATATTTCCCCAATGTATGGGTTTTAGAACCAACTACACACACAATAGGTCTCATAGGGGGATTGTACTGGTTCTTATGTATCTTCGGAATTTCGAAGATACTAGGAACTTTTGGATGTTTGTGAGAAAGAAATTCAAGCTGACCTAGGTCCATTTGACCTTGGTCACAAAGATCTTGTAACACTAAGTCAATTTTGTGATGACAAGTTAGCAAAATGCCATGGAACCTCTCCATAAGTACTTTCATCAAATAACAAAAGATTAATTCTATCAAGATAGTCCTGTTTGCACATTACTACAACCCCTCCCCCCTTATCGGGCTTCATGACTCACCGTTTTGTCCTTACAAATATTAAACAGTAAATTGGACTTTTAACCCAGCTTATTCAGCAATTTTCTCAACAATCAGCTGTGGTTTCTTCTGGCATAACAGAGGCACAACCAGTAGCTACTCAGGTGGGTTGTATTCTATCGGCTCAACCTACTGCAGTGAACACTTTTTCAGAGCAAACGGTTAACGCGTCTTCTGCACAATTGTTGGTTAACAATGAATTTAACATCCAAAGTTAGTTAAAACAGGAACTTGTTTTTAATGGGAACCTGGGTTCCATGTCCAAGGTTCGGACTTTTAATCAATCTCTCATTTGTCTAGAAAGAAAGATAATCAAATGTAAGAAACTGGAGTTAGAGAATGTGTATTTTGTGGAGTGCATTAAAAACAAAGTGGTGCTGAAAGGGCTAAGGCATTGGACTTATCGAACTGGGCTTTTAACTGATTCTCCTATGCACAAAGAACTATTGGATTTGTTTGACTGCCAGGAGTTTGAATTAAAAGAGACTTTTATGAAATTCAACCTCAAATCCACAGAGACCTTACAAAATGAGATTATTGAACTTGACAGACTTTTACATAATGATTTACTGTTTGACCTTATATTTCAGGTTAGAAGGATGTCTTTATTAAAACAAATAAGATTGTAGGTGAGGTTAAGACCCGAAAAAAAAAAAAGCTTGAGAGGGATGGAAAAGCATATGTTTCAGGTACGGCTTATCCTAAGCCACCTAATTTCGCCTTGAATACCGCCCATCATTTGACTTCCACCAATAGCGGTAATGAGGAAGGCGGAGACTCTACAGATGAAACAAATACTCAATTCCCTTTAGAACGGGATCTACCTCAGAGGTCTAAGAGGTTACAAAACCGGAAGTAAACGGGAAACAATGCACAAACCTCCAGTTACAGGCCATCGGGGCCACCGCAGCCTTCTTACAACCAGAGGAGGAACAGGAGGTTTACTCGGCGGAATTAAGAGAACTTTTTTCTAATTCATCAAATTAAATTACTGAACACTCACTTTTGGATCTTAATTTGGTTGACGAGTTTGACAATTTCCTTCTGGAAGCCAATTTGTTATGTGTTTATAACAAAAAAGCTGATTTTGTAGTATACAATTTTTCTGACCGTGTTTTTGACCAGACAGTAGCAGATTTGTTCAGCAAAGGTCTTAGCTTTGTGCCAGCAAAACATTCTAATATTACTGATCTTGTACTGGACCTTAAACTTTTTATTAGGAACTTAAACTTTAAACTGTTTTTTAATAGTGCTTATGTGATTGAACACTTTCCTGGGTTATGGAAGAAAAGTATCTACAACCTTCCTGTGCACAATTGACTTGTAATGTTTGAAAAAAATTGTGAGTTTGATTTTAGAGCACTGTTAAATCATAACAATGAGAATAATTTTGGCAATTTAAGTACTAGTGAAAGAAATTTACTGTTTAACATTTGTAAGGAAAAAAACGATGAGTCACAAAGCCCGATAAGGGGGAGGGGTTGTAGTAATGTGTAAACAGGACTATCTTGATAGAATTAATCTTTTGTTATTTGATGAAAGTACTTATGGAGAGGTTCCATAGCATTTTGCTAACCTGTCTTATCACAGAATTGACTTAGTGTTACAAGATCTTTGTGACCAAGGTCAAATGGACCTAGGTCACCGTGAATTTCTTTCTCACAAATATCCAAAAGTTCCTAGTATCTTCGGAATTCCGAAGATACATAAGAACCAGTACAATCCCCCTATGAGACCTATTGTGTGTGAAGATGGTTCTAAAACCCACACGTTGGGGAAATATATTGATTTTGTTCTCAAGGATATTTTAAAAGGAGACAGACAGTTTTGTGTAGATTCCTGGCATTTTCTGGACAAATTGAACAGTTTTGTGTTTTAGGAAAGTGTAAGTTTTCTCACAGTGGATGTGACCAATTTGTACAATGTCATTCCACACACAATTGGTTTGGAGTGGTTTGAGTAAACTTTGTATAACAGTAAAATGTTCAACAACAATGAAGTTGCAGTGCTAGTGACTCTTACGGAGTTATTATTAAAAAATGATTTTGTTTATTTTGAAGGGCAGTACTTCCTACAAAAAAACAGGCATTGCCATGGGGGCCATTTGTGCCCCTGTTTTTGCAAATATCATCATGCTTATGTAGGAGAGAAAGTACTTACTTAATTCTGAGTTTGCAAATGGACAGCATATTTACAATATATTGATGATTTATTTTTTCTACTTTTATTGATTATTTGAATAACACCACTGACTTCTTGAAATTCACCTATGTTCACAATGATTCTGATATTGGCAAAAGAACACTGGTAGACTCACCACGAAAAGCCAAATAGTTAATGACCGAAACCACAAATCAATCTTCCAAAACAAAAATGTATTTATTCCAAGTATAAGAGACAGGATAAGCGCTTTCGCGTACCGTGATGTACGCTTCCTCAGATCTGATATCAGTTACCTAGATGTGGATATCAGAAAAGACTTGGACAGGAAATGTTTTGTCAGTAATTTGTACAGGAAGCCTACATATTGTAATAGTATATTACACTATGAGAGCAATCATCCTGAATTTCTTAAGTGTGGTATTGTAAAAGGACAATTTGTGAGGATTGTCCGGATGGTCAGTACAGAAGATGATTTTCTTTTACAGTGTGAGACACTTATGGAGTTGTTTTTGGCCAGAGGGTATCCCACTAATTTGATTTCTACAATACAAAAGAGATTGTTTTCAAAAGAAACAATCAGAATATTTTGCCCATTTTAGGGATTAACACTGGGGTGAATATTATGAGAATTCCTTGCAACAACAAAATTGATCCCTCAAAATACTCTTGTCCCTTTGTGACTAGATTCTCTAATGACCACAGAAGTATTTCTAGGATTTTGAAGAAAAACTGGCAGCTATTTTGGAGTGACCCTGTAATTCTGAACCAGTTGGGTGCTATGCCACAGATAGTATTTAAGAAAGGTTCCAGTATCAGGCAACTTACTGAAAGTGAGAGTGTTAATTACAACAGTCTCACTAGATTTGGGACTAGAAAATGTGGCTATCATTCACAATGTCATTTGGTTATGAATTGTGACCACGTTAAGGTCAACCATACCTCTATTAAATCTAATGGTAAATTTTCATGCAGTTCTATAGCGGTTGTTTGTACTGCCCTATGCCAGCACTGTAATAGTTTTTATATTGGGAAAACTAAAAGAAAGTTTAGGGACAGAATTTATGAACATCACAGGGACATAAAAAATGGCAACAGAAATAATGCTTTATTTAAGCATATAGAAACATTTTCATCACACTGTTTTCTTTTTGCAGTTGTTGAAGGGGTGAAAAAAGATCCTAGATGAGATCCCTGGGAAGACTACCTAGAGTTTAGGGAACTTTGCTGGCAGATTAAATTGAATGCCTGTGCCCCCCCAGGTCTTAATGACAACATCAATATTGGCAGCCTACTCAGGCTGCATTCATATGTTGTTTAGTTGTACTATTCAAAGGCAGTAAATGTAAATATTGTTTATATACACAAAAACTTACAAAAACATTTTTATTATTTTTTTAACATGTTACTAAAGGTTTTAAAAATGGATTTTACTTAAAACTTTCATGTAGATTTTAAATTAAGAAAGTCTGCTGACAATTACTGCATTGAGATGTGCTATTGGTTCATTATGTCATGTGTTCTCACTGCTTGTAGTATATTTAATGGGAGTGTTTGTGATTTTAAATTATTCTCATGAAGTCTTTTGTTATAATCTGACGAAAGTGCTCAATAAAACATTTGTACTACTACTTTGGTTTAGTTCCTGTGGTACTATGTTCCAGGCTTGGCTCATTTTGCTGTTGCAAATTTTTTTTCTTGGTTAAGTAACTAAATGTCTTTGTAAAGGAGTCTTGTTGCAGCAAAAAGCTGGTTTCCTTTCATAAGCATCAGTCACTTGCGTGTTCTGACTGTTTAGATGTGGAAGGATCTTCTCCATGATGAAGCTAGGGCCAAGACTGTGGAACTCAACTGCTGCATGGTTAAAGGGTAGGAAAAGGTGGTAGCAGTGACTGAGGCAATAGCAGAAATTCAGTAAGATACTAGCAGAGAACTGCAAGCATATTTCTCAAACATCCAAAATTTTACAGAATGTCTAGATTTGTACCTCATATTTTTGGAATGCTCCTCATAAAATGTGTAGTTTTCTGGCAAATCACTGAGGACTGAAGGAAGTAAATAATGTTTGAAATTTGAGTTTTCAGACTTCATATTCTTCCAAAAGTGCATGCTAATATAAATCTTGTTATTCTAGCAACTTTCTAAGTTTATAAGAGCAATATTTAAAATCTACCTTTGCACCCCCCCCCACACACATTATTTTTTGTGTTAAAACATTAAGAAGTATGACTGCAAGCATCAGTCCTTGGCCCACTATGCTCCACATGCATTTGTTTTGGACTTCCCTATTCTCTGTAATGCAGTGATAGGTGTAGCAGTAGAACATAATGGAAACAGCCTTAACAAAGTATTTGGAAAGCCTGTCCAAGTGGACAAAAAGGAGGCAGTTGATAATCATGACAGAGAAATGTAAACTTCTGCACTTGGGTCACAACAGGCCTGTGTAAAATTTACCTGGGGAAGTAGAACAGATTGCAAAAAAAAAAACCAGTAAAAGCATCTGGAGGTGTTGTTTACACTGGCATCTGGTGGTGTTGTTTACACTGGCATCTGGAGGTGTTGTTTACACTGGCATCTGGTGGTGTTGCTTACACTGGCATCTGGTGGTGTTGCTTACACTGGTATCTGGTGGTGTTGTTTACACTGGCATCTGGTGGTGTTGCTTACACTGGTATCTGGTGGTGTTGCTTACACTGGTATCTGGTGGTGTTGTTTACACTGGCATCTGGTGGTGTTGCTTACACTGGCATCTGGTGGTGTTGTTTACACTGGCATCTGGTGGTGTTGCTTACACTGGTATCCGGTAGTGTTGTTTACACTGGCATCTGGTGGTGTTGCTTACACTGGCATCTGGTGGTGTTGCTTACACTGGTATCTGATGGTGTTCCTTACACTGGTATCTGGTGGTGTTGCTTACACTGGTATCTGGTGGTGTTGCTTACACTGGTATCTGGTAGTGTTGTTTACACTGGCATCTGGTGGTGTTGCTTACACTGGTATCTGGTGGTGTTGCTTACACTGGTATCTGGTGGTGTTGCTCACACTGGTATCTGTTGGTGTTGTTTACACTGGTATCTGGTGGTGTTGCTTACACTGTGATTGGACTATAAGGAGAAAAGTAATAAGCCAGTTGCAGCATCAAACAAAATGTTGAGAATATCCTCAGATGGACAGACTCAAGAATGAAAGAGATAATCTTCCTGTTCTAATGGACCCTGGTCAGTCTAACCTTTTAGTAATGTGTAGTTCTGGAGGCTATTCAGGGAGAGGGATACCAAACTGCAGGAAAGAAGCATTAAAAAATTCAGGAGAGAGGTGTGTGGGATTCTTACTGCATAACACGAGAGAGCAAGGGAATGATAACAATGCACAAGATTAAACTGGGGAGATATAAAGGGGTTACCCCGAACAGGCAAGACAGGCAGAAGGGGACACATATCTCAGATTGTAAGGACTATGTACTTACTGGATCTAAGGAAGTATTACTTCCTACAGAGAGTTGTGGATCCATGGAATGGACTACTTCAATGAAAAATGGAGATAGAAATGCCAGAGGTATTCAAGAGGGCATGGGGCAAGTACAGAAATTATGAGAACTAATGAATGAATGGAAGGAAGATGGACCATTAAGTCCTCTTAGAGAAGAGACTAAATACCCAAAGTGTCCTTTTCTGCTGTCAGGCAACAGTAAAGTATTATAAGTTTTGCCTGCTGTTTCTCTGGCATCAGCTGTAGAACACAGCACATTGTTTGGTGGCACAGTGGTACAGCAGTTAGTGTTTTCATCTCACAACAACAGGTTCGCTGGTTTGATTCTTGTCTAGGGTACCTTCTGTGTGAAGTCTGCATGTTCTCTGTGTATTCATATAGGTTTCCTCTGGTGCTCCATTTTTGTCCCACATTCCAAAGACATGCAGTTGGTGGATTGGACATTCTAAATTGGCCATAGGTGTGAGTGTGTGGTGTAGAAGAATTATCATGGCAGGGCTAGCCACCCAGAGGTGTAAAGCTTGGCTCTAGATGATTGTCACTGAAGAAGTGACATCCTGAACCTATGTGCAAAATGGGAAAAGGGGTTGTGGATGGATGAATGGCTGTAGAACACATTGTATAAAACTGGTATTACCTCAGACTATCATCATTGCTTCTTGCCATTGCATGGCAATTGCCTGCTCAGCTACATTGTCTGTTTACAAATTCATTTATCAGTGTTTCATCTTACATTCCAGTATACACATTTTCAAATGTATTATTGTTTCATACCACATGAAAAAACTTCTGACTTAGTAAATGTGATTTGGGTCTTTCAAAGCTTTTTCTTTTTTGGAAACATAATCACAATCAGAAATTTGTTTTAGACAAATTTCCCCTTGTAGTAATAATTAATTAATTGTGGCAACCCAATGCAAGCATCCTATACTAGTTTACAAATCCCCCAAGAAATTTAATTCAAAATGAATCCATTCTATGTTCGTGTCACAATCCTGCTTTTTAGGCTATTCATCAGACCCATTGAGGTGTTTACCAAGTGCCTATTGCAAATGTTTGCACATCGAAGAATGCAACATTTTCATTTCTTGGACAATCGCTTGATGTGTATTTCACTGTACTGTGGCATCATGTGTAGCATTTCCACAGTGATTTATGCATCTGTTTACAGGTCTTAATCTGAAATCTTGCTACACCATTCCATCACAGGGAACTGTCAGAATTGTATAGTCCGTTTCACTTTGCTTTTAGTGTTCCAGTTATAGATAGGAGTGCTGTAATCAACACCTTCATGAAACTGAAGTCATCCTGTGCAAGGGGTGAGGGGAATCAAGCAATGTAAATGATTTGTATAGAAAATAGAAAAGTACCATGCAAATAACTGGAACATTTCCATAAAAAACATACTTCACTGAACCTGTTGTGTTAAAAGTTTTGACCAAAGGATGAGAGGTAAATCTCCAAACCCAACAAAACCTACCAAAAAATCATAGAATCTATAAGAAGGTTATATTTCTGGGGGTGATGAGATTTGTGGTTGACAGTTTAATGCTGGAACAGGCTTGGTGAGCTGTATTTTACCAAATCACTGATTACACAATATGTTCTACTGCTGTAACTGTCTGTCTTCCACACCTATTTCACTCACCTAATAATCTACATTCATATTTTAAAGAACCTTCACTGAGTTTGCATGTCACATGTATATCATCATTTCTGTGAAGAGGCAGCCTTTTATGGCTCTTGCTATAGTATTTAATACTACAGTTCTTGCTAAAGTATTCAATAAAATTGCGTGCCATCATATGGGCTAGCAATATCGTAGATTTATTCCTGCTTGTGTCACTCTGATGATGTCAGAATCTACATCTGTTTTTGCACTGTAATGTTAATAATGCCATAACCCAATACAAGAGACTCACTTGAACTATCTTCTTCTTGGATCTGTTAATGATTGATGTTTTAGTTAAGATCTTATCCAGAAAACCAGTTTAGTTTGTCATTTGCACACCCGAATGTGGGAAAATTCAACAGTTTTGACCTCAGCATTATAGTGTAAAAGGAATGGAGCCCTGACTGCAACCCAACAACCCTAGTTGAATTAGCAACTGAAGCATTGGAGTAAACAGACATGGAGGTGAGAAGGAGCAGGTTTTTGTTGCCTCATCCACTCTGGGGGTTGGGATTTCTGTCTGCAATTTGATGCACCCCTTGTAATGATGGCATTGTTGTAATCACATTCAGATTGCTGTAAAAAGTTTGGCATAGAAGGAGGGGCTGGAATTAAGTGATGTTGCTTGCAGTGGTTTAATTGATATGAATAGTTCTGCCCAGTTACAGCATACAGAACCATGGCATGTAGAAGAGCATATTTGGTGATGCCAGCAGCTATTCTCCAGCCCACACCCCCTTCTCAAATCCCTGATCAAGCAGTCACAACCACAGAGGGTACTACCAAGGACAATAAGGTTAACAGGACTGAGAGAAGCAGACCTGGAACAACTGATGTTTCAGTGGAAGGCAGGAAAACAGGGCAAAAAAAAAAATGGAAGTTACAGTTTTACATGTACACATTATACTGTGAGTGTACCCATTGCCCATATACCTTGCTTTGTTAAGGCTATGAAAAATAAAAATAAAAAAATAGGCAAATACAATTTTCACAGTTTTACATTGCTACCTGGGAAGAACATCTTAAATGTCTACAGTACAGTTGACCAAATGAGTGGTCTACCATTTCTATATGCCTTTTAGGCTTGCCTTAGTACAAGCAACAAAACAAACATACATACACATTTAGTAATTGATATTTATCACAGAGAGAGTTTTTGTACCTTTTCCCACTTCAAAATGAGACATGCAGTCCCTGACTGAAAACAAAAAATACTATGGAAAATAAGAAAAGCATTTGTCGATGACTTCTTATAATTGATTTGTGTTTTTTCTATTCATCAATTAACTTGAAGTTAAAGGCAAAGGTGTTAGATAAAGGGACGAATATGCATTTGTTTTGGGTATATGTGTATATTTATTTTGTGGAGACAATAATTGCATTATATCAAACTAGCCAGTAAGGAGATAGCATAGTCATTAAAAGACAAGGCATATCCTTTACTGAATTCAGAACATTTATGGCTGAAGATAGTCTTGCTTGCCTTTAAGACCATATTTTTTAGGGAATGGAGAATAGGCCCAGCTGCTTATTAATACACTGCAATTTGGGGATGAATATAAAATACTGAATCGTTTTAAATATTCTAGGGTTGGTTTGATGTTTAAAAATTATAAGAATATTTTCTTGTTCTGCTTTACAAATACTTGTTGAATGTTTACTGAGATTTTATAATGTTTTTATGCATGTTGCATGTGTTCTTTAACCAAATGAAAAGCATTTTCTTCTATTTTAATGCATATAATAACACCCTTTGCCCGGTTCCTAAGAAAGTATACTGACCATTTTGTATAAACTACCTTTATATATCAATGTAATTTCCTCTCGACATTCTATAATATATCTCAGGCTGGTCCATGTATTCAGATGTGCTAATTCTGTAAACTTACTGAGTCACCTTTCTGCACACATTCCCCAATTGTTTTTAGCTTTGTGCCTCTATGTAGTGCCCAGAATTGGACACAGCATTCATAATGTGGTCTTGCCAAAGCCTGACAGAACATCAGAATCATACCCCTTAACTATTCAATACCACAACTTATTTTACTTAGTCACAGAAATGGAACAGGGGGTACCACAGTCACTCTTCACACTTAAAAATACTTTTTCCTGTTGCACTCCTACAGAATATTTTGAAAATATCTGTAAAACTTAAATGGACAAAAGCACTAAAATAAAGGGGTTCATGTTGATTCAGCCTTCTGGATATACAATTGTTGGGTGGATATTCACAAGTATATTGAGTTATTTCTTATTCTTCTTTCTAAACAGAATACTAGATTGTTTATCTTTCCCAAAAATGTACACTGTGACTGTATCACCATTGATATATAAATTGGCTACTTGTAATCTTAGCTCCCCAAATGTCTGACTAGTCCACCATATGAACAGTTCTGACCCCATACAGTCACCAGCACATTCAGCTCAATGTGACAAACACTGTAATGAAAATGTTTTGCTGTTTAATCTCTGTAGCTGTTAATATGGTGAAAGTAGATCAGTACCATCCCTTTAGCAAGGAATAAATAAATGCTCCATACTTAGAACAAATGTTTAAAAAAACAACTTGGGAAGTGGTAAAATAGTAGGCTTTATGTTATGATAAACATAGATTTGCTATGTTCAAACAAAAATACTACTTTACTATAGTGCTTGTGACAAGTTTTTTTTCTGGAGACAAACTATATCTGAGGTAAAATTATACCTCCCAACTGTTCAGATTTTCTCATAATATCCATATTTTTGCCTCACATTTTTGGTTTGTTTCTCATAAAATTGTTGTTTTCTGGTAAATCATTGGCAAATAATTGAGGACTGAAGTTAGAAAATGATGAAAGATGTTTGAGTTTCAGACTTCATACCCTTCAGAAAATTCATGATAATGCAAAACATGTCATTCAAGCAACCTTATAAGTTTGTAAGAGAAATATTTAAAAGTTGTCCCTATTTCTGAGCCTTTGTCCCTCATTATTTATGGCATTGTCCAGATTTCTTGCTCTAAGAGGTTGCATGGTATGTCAGAGATGACTGAAAATCTTTAATAGCTAAGAGAAGGAAAATCATTTTATGGTTTTAAATGAGCAAATTATGGATTGCTGAAATACCTTTACATTAATACTTGACAGATGAAAGAAATAAATGTTGTGATTTTGTTGAAATAGGCATTTTCAGGCCTGACAAATTTTTACTAAAATGTCCATCATTATTAAGAAATAAAGATGTTTTAGTACAGAGAAGAAAGAGCCCGATGGAATTAACCACCTATCTTTTGAAAGGGCAGCCCTGAACCAGAAATCAGAGTCCTGTGAAAAAGAAAAAAAATGGCAACTGTTCCTGAATTTTAGGATATAAAAAATATTTTCAAACAA
This sequence comes from Protopterus annectens, assembly GCF_019279795.1. Classification (NCBI taxonomy): domain Eukaryota; kingdom Metazoa; phylum Chordata; order Ceratodontiformes; family Protopteridae; genus Protopterus; species Protopterus annectens. Next base: position 842,319,351 of record NC_056733.1, on the reverse strand, counting down.
TCCTCTAAGCAGTGCTGAGATCTTGGATAATACCTCAAATACTTAAACACGATGTGAAACAACCAGTAAAACTTCTAAGGCAAAGATGTTATTTTAGTACTAGATTGAAAATAATTACTGTATTAAATGGGAGAATTGCTTGTCCAACAATCTTTCACTATTAAGATAAGAAATGCCCCATTTTGGGCATCTGAAATGGGGACAATACCGAGTGCAATGGGTTTTGCTTCAGTCCCCTAAACTCCCAAGTTCTGGCAAATCAAGTAACTGGTCCTTATGTATGGTGCCTGGCTTTTAGTTCCCAATTTATGTACTGTGTGCTGACTGGATTAGTTTCTTTGACAAGCTGACCCTAGATGAATGGTATGGCTTTTTGTTTCCACAAGGTGGTCTCTTGTAATTTTGAAACTGGTATGACAAAAGTGTAAAAGTAATGATGATTCCATTGGTGTAGCATAAAATTATCAATATTGTGAATGAAATCAATAGCAGCTTATTTTTTTTCTTAGTTCTCAGTCATAAAACACCAAAGACTGCATGCATGTTCTGCTCCACAGTTCCATTTCCGAAGTGCTGTGAATAATAGATCTCCTATGTAAATAGTGTAGTCTGATCTGGTTCCCAGCTAAGCGTTTGCTTGGAGATTTTGTAAGCCTTGTAATTAATATTGCACTGAGGAGTGTGTACATAAATACACACAGACACACAGACACACACACACACACACACACACACACACACACACACACACACACACACACACACACACACACACACACACACACACACACACACACACACACACACACACACACACACACACACACACACACACACACACACACACACACACACTCACAGTTTCACCTACCTGGTAAAGTGGAAAAGGTATTTATTCATTGTTGTGTTTTTTCTTTTTTATGTGCAAATATAGTTAGATGAGTTGTGCAAGATAAAACTGCACAGATAAGACACAACAAATTCAATAGGATATCTAGTTTATTCTCCAGTAGTGTACACTATTTGAACCAGAACTGGGAATTCAGTTATTTTTTTATGTTAATGAGTAAGTATTTTGTTTTTTTTGTAAATTAGTCAAATGACATCATAGTTTTGAATTATTATTATTGTTATTATTATTATTATTATTATTATTAATATGCTTGTGTGTTACATTCTGACTGCAACAAGCTGAAATGCATTATTATAGCCACTATGTCTCTCATGTTTACAACTTCCGGTACATGCCTAGAAAATGGTGATATTTACATTTTATTTTCTGGGGGAAGAGGCAAATTACACATGAAACCAAAGGTATTTAAATGATCATTTGATGGAGCAGGGGACTATTAATGTCTCTAAGAAAAAGAGGCAGAAGAACATTATTGTGGAGATTTCATTTGTGTGGGTTCTTCACAAAGGTCATGCACTCTCTTAAAAGAGTCAGACCAGTATTCATATTCTGGGACTTTGCAAATGCATAACAGTTATGTATGAACAACAGCATTACATGCCCACTGTTTTCAAAAGAGTGACTTGAAAAAAGATTGTCATTTTGAAATTATGAATTACTTCTCAAAATCTTAAGTTGTTGTTGCTTTGGCATATCAAAGGCAAGCAAGTCTGATAGATGTCACTCTCAAAGCAATTTTTAAAGCTGTGGACTGTGCGGCAGTTAAAAGAGATTTTTCTTTTAAAGAAAAGAAGTTCATAATTTTTTTATATAGGAGCATCTTTTTGTGGACACCCTAGTGGTTTCATTAAAGAATAGAAAGGGGGTGATAGGAAAGACTGAAAACAGGGGAGACAAAATAAAGAGGTGAACACACAAGGGAAATATCAAGAAAGTGCAATAATGCCACACGCTACTATTTTAATGTGATTTAGTAACACAGTATTGATACAGTGGCCTAAAATCTTTGCTGAAGTAAAATTTGTGTATGGGAAGTGCTTATGCGTATAGTGGGGGGGGGTAGTGATTTTTGATATGCTTCTGTACTTGGGGAACAATGTAAGAGTAAAACGTATGCATGCTTGTGATGAATTGAAATGGCAAGGGCTTTTGACTCTCTGAAGGCACGCGTGTTTAAATTATGTCTTTCAATACAGAGAATATAGGATCTAAAAAGCAGTAACAAAAATAAACCAGTAATTATTGCAGTTAACAGGTTATAACATCAGATTATAAAACATTTGTCTTTATCTGTTAAGTCTTCAGTTGCATTTCTTTCAGCTAAGAAGCTTTAACAATTATTGTCTACTGGAGTATTGCAAAAATTAATTCTAAAAACATTTCCTTATTAATTTCCATGTTACTATTAATGTTGTATAATAATTTATTATAAAATAGTATGTACTGTTAAAAAAGAAAGATCTTTTTGACATCTGTCATACTTACCAAAAAACAACTCACTGGTGTAGTCCTCTTGCATGCTATTATACGGAATTTCTTCCTCAGCTATGAGTAAAAGAGAGAAGGGCAATCTTGTCTATCTGTATTTGAATTTCTTCCACATATAAATATAAATACGTCATACATTCTCTCTAAACATTTCTTTCTTTTTTTCTATTCCATGTTCACTTTGATATGCATAAACGTACACATTGCTACAACACTTTACTAATATTCCATTTAATTCAGGAGGATAGTAGAATAATACGATATGAGTCTTGAAAGTTGTTTTCAAAATGCATGCAACACTTTTCTTCTGGCAAAGCTGAAGTACAAAGGCTGAAATGTAACAATTTAAGGATGTTTCCTTTTCTGCAGAATTGTGTTTGATTTATAGTAAGTAATACTGAAGTAAAACAGTATGTTCACTGAAAAAAAATGTGTGCTGGTCATTCTCAAAGCAAAGTAACCCTCACCCCCTCCCTCAATCTGTAATCTAAATTGGGTGTGGCAAGTGTCATTTCAGCCATGTTGTACGTGCAGCTAGAAATACTTATGAGCAACCAACTAAGTTAAGCAATTGTTTACATATATTTATGTGGCTCACTCAAAACTGGCTTCATGTAATATTACCTGTTACAACTTTTTCCCTGCAGTGGTAAAGATTTATAAATCTGTAACTGCAACTCTTATTTCATAACTTTATATATCCATTCAGCATTACTGATACCTGAACGGTAGTAGACAATTTACACAGTTATTTATACAGATTATTATTTTAATACTCTTAACTAATATTTCTATTTATTACAGTAACCTGTTAACACAGTACTAATATTCTTCTTTGTTCAAAAGCTGGATGTTTGATTACAGATATGCTATTCATTTTCTATGCATTTCATAAAAGCATTACAACTAAAATTTTCAGGTGCATATAACTGTGTCTGCAAGTAGATATATTTATGCAATTTTTTAACCATATATTATTTATTTTATATATATATATATATATATATATATATATATATATATATATATATAAAACAATGAGAACAAAAGTAACTGCTCCCCTGTAGGCAAATGCGTAGATGTCATGAATCTTCAATAGAATTATATTTTACATGAGATCAGTTTATATGTGTTTCGATATCTTAGTCACTTGAATTGAAAGTGAGACTCTGCATGAATTAGAGGATGTGATGTCACAGTAGGTGTGCATCTGATTGGTGTATTTGTGTTGATGTGAAAGCGCTACATGTTTTGACTGACCTTGGACATACCCATTAAAAGTTTTTTACCTTTAAGTGGATCTCTTTTCTCTATGAAGGCAAACTCATTTCTTCATGGTGGATGTTTGGTTTTTGATTTTTTTTTTCATCTTCAAGATTTAATGAAATATTATTAGTGTGTGTGTGTGCTATTGTGTGTTATTTCTATATATATATATATATATATATATATATATGTGTGTGTGTGTGTGTGTGTGTGTATAAGTTAAGAAAAACATTTTACTTGCTATAAAGGTTTGGCCTTCTCACCATAACCTGATCACCCCACTCAGCCAGTTGGTCAGCATTACCCTTTTGCAAATCATCATACTATGATGGCACTGCTGACTGCAGCAAATTACACTGTCAGGGTTGACAGCTCCTGACAGATATCAATTTTTTCCACATACTCTGATGCATGCATGCCTAGGTCTTCTCCGGGAACAAATCTTGCAAAAGGAAGGGGATAATTAAGCTCTCTTTGTCAGACAAGAAAGGAACGCAGCCTCATGCCTTCACAGTGCTGCCATCATTCAAAAAGTGTAAACCAGAATGAGGAAAGCATGGTAAGGGATGTGTTAAGAAAGGTTAGAACCACTCCCTGTTGGGTGTGACATCACCTTGACCATACCCTTTCTGCTAGCATGCTCATTAGAGCCCGCATTGATACTCTTGGCAAGTTTGGTGTAACCAAAACTGCTTTGTTGCATACTGATTTTTCTTAAAGGATAACATTTACCTGTCATTCCCATGTGTCATAATTTTTTAAATATGTGGATAATAACTTGCATTATTAATGCTTACTTATAAAAATATTTTTTTATACCCTAGCAGCAATATGTGTCATGTAGTGAAGTGGATTTTTTTTCAAGGTGGGGGAAAATAAATGCCAACAGGAATTTGAAGTTTTACTTTTATGACTTTATGATATGTATCAGTTGTTATGGTGTGACAGGCCCTGTTGGATGGGCAGGGATTAACCTTTAGATTGCTTTTAACCTGACTCCATTTTGAATTTTTCAATTATTTTCTTATTTTGGTTAGTTTAGGGCAACCAGTCTGCATCCGCTTAAAGTTCAGGATAGTTGTTGAGTGCTGTGTAGTTCAGAAATGTCCAGAGTGTGTCTATGTCTCTTTGAAATAAGTTATGTACTGTGGCAGAAATGTCCACAGCATGTCCGTGACTCTTTGAAATAAGTTCATGTACTGTGGAAAGTGCATTCACAATCGGCGAAATATTGAAATACACTGATTTACCTTGGGACACATTTGCATACCACTACCGTTCATAAATATGCATATAAATTTGCCTAATTTGTATAATACACATAGAAATGGCCCTGAATTTATGCCACTAGGTTGAGCATCACCATATTAATTTGCAAATAGCAGAGAAAGGAGATAAATGTGTTTGGATTCTGCAGACATCTCAAAGTAAGGAAAACTTCATCATTATTTAGTAAAAGGTCACCTGCAATACATTTTGATGTGTAGTGTGCATATATTCATACCATTGTATACCTGCGAATTTCGGTCATTTTGAAGTTGCATCTCATGATATGTGCAGCACATTCATTTTAGCAAATGAAGAAGTGTAGTGTAATGACTGTGCATGCATGGGAAAAATACTTACTGTACTTGAGAAATTTCAGTGTGCAAAGGACAGGAATAGAAGTGTGTGATAAATGTGATGTTTTGTTTCTGACAGTGAGGGAAAAATATATGACAATAAGAGAGTATTACAAGTTGATTTTTTTGTGTAAGTACTGTGATTCTATAAAGTGTAGTTGGGTAGTTTAGATGACATTGCTGTTCACATATTATTAAGATAATAATTTACTGTAAGTGGCAAGTGTTTTCTACTTTAACAACTGACGTCTTCCAAACAGTAATGTCAGAAATATCTGATTGTAGCCCTTTTTTCCACTTTGTTTTTATTTTTTTCTGTAGTACTGATGAAGAATAAGGAATCAAAGCACTGAAGGATAACTTTAGTCATGAGGAAAATTGTGTACTCATGGCAACACTTAGGACATATGGGAAACTTCTTTTTGGTAAAGAGGGTCCTGGACAAACCAAGAGGAACAGAGCCTAGATTCAAATAATTGTTGAAATCAATGCAGTTGGATGCAGAAACAGAGCACTGACCCAGTGCTAAAAAGCACAGATTATGTGGTACATGCTAGAGGCAAGATCGCCCAGAATGCAACTCCCCAGACCACTACGGGGGCTCTGAATCTTATTAACATCAGATAATGAATATCTTCTGTCCATCCATGGGGATGACTATGACACGCAAGATGGTGCCATAAGAATAATTAGAGATTGTGTGGACACTGTTCCATCTAACCAATGTCTGCAGCAGCATTTAGATTCATCAGCTCCCAAAAGTTGGTTTAAAATGTACAGGTTTTATAGTCAAACTTGAATGGTGACAAAGACTGCTGTAATTAAACATGCCACAATTAATTATTATTAGGTGAGTCTTGTATATTAGTAATTAATGAAAATGAAGGTAGTGAGCATGCTAAGTAACACAACTCACCACCTTGTAAGCATACTGTACTCTTTGCTGCTGCATTGTTATTAATGTTCTGCAATGATTTCTTTTTACAGAGAAGGCATCAGAAACAAACATTTCAACTATACCAATGAATATGACTGAAATCAACAGCAGAATGGGTACTGCTGCTGATGATGATGGTGATGATGCTGATGATAATAACTTAGTTATATTTATGAGGCAGCCTAAGGTAAGTGACAGGCAGTCCTCAAGTTCAGTGTCAGGTTCTCTCACCTCACAACATGTTAGTAACTCTACAGAAGGAGACACTGTATCATAATGAGAAACACAAGCTGACATTCCACTCACATGTGTACAGAAGGAACAACCCTGCACCTCTACACCAGTATCTCTACACACAGAAGAATGCATTGAAGATGATGGCAGGCATTCTGAGGCCACAGTGTCCACAGTGACACCATTACAAAGGAGTGCCAGATGCAGGAATTATTTATAACTACCCTAGGAAACATGTAAAGTATTGTCTGCTCAACAAAACATTATTAGGGCTCAGACCTTTGCAAAACAGAGTCTGATGGAAATGGTTAAAGTCCTACAGAGTATGTATGATGATTTCCAGCACTGCTTTGAAATGTCATAGAGTAAGGATGATGCCATGATGACACTGATGCACAGTATGATGACACACCAAGCATCAGTTATAGCCTCCAGTCATACACTAGTTAGGACAAACCAGATTCAAACTGGAGTCAGACTTATGAGGGGCAGGAGACAGGGTCTTGTCTGGACGTATGGAGGTAAATCACATGATACCACCACTGCTTCTTAGGACAGTAATGTCAGTGTTCACAGTGAGCAATCACAACACATTTTACACAGGCCATGTCAACAATCATCTCACCTAGGAGAACCTCGCCTTCCAGGTCATGGTCACACAGCAGTGTCAGGTCAGTGACAGCAGGATCACCTTCCTCCATGAGATTACACCATTGGACTAACTCATCTTCATTTCTCAGGGTAGCCCATCTACAAATCAGTTACACCATCACCAGACCTAACAATAGGAGATGTGTATGACTCATTTGATCTGGAACTACTGTGAATTACATTCATTACATTCACTGGCAAATCTTTCTATTTCAGAAACTAATTTCAAATCATTTATAAAACTGTCTGTTTAATTGGAAGGATTGTGGGGGAGGTGGAATTCTGTGTACAGCTATTAAATACATGAATGAACACTGGATAAAAAACAACGATACATCGATTTACCATTTCTCTTGGTGGCAGTCACATAAAATATCAAAATAATAATGAGCAAACATTTTCAGGCCCAATACATTGTAAGGAAATATATTAAAATAAGCATCCTCTCATGTAAACTTAACTGCTGAAACTACACCCTCCTCACTGCACAAATGAGGACAGTTTCTGAGGTCAGAATTTATTTTGTATGACACTCAAAAGCAATCTGATGTGTAGTACAACAGAATACAGTAAACACAAATGGCATATATAACTGAATATTTCATTTTAGCCAGTATTGCTTTCTATTACATGGTGAATAAATCATTAAATTTATTCAGTACAGCAGGGGGTCTATGTTAAATATTCGAACGCTTAAATGTTCGTATCACTACAGATCGACCTTAAGTGATTGAATATTTAAATGTTCAAATATTTAAAAAAATTTTTAAAAAAGTAAACAAAAAAAGTAAAGGGTGTAAGCAGGGGGGCAAGCCCCCCTGAACCCCCACACCCCCCCGCTACTTAAATATACCAACTCCAAGATCACGCTACAGTATAAGAAATGAGAAATTTTCCATTTCCGCACTGTAGCACACTGAAGTGCGACCTCTGAGTTAGCATATTAAGTAGCGGGGGTGTGGGGGGCACAGCTCCCCATGTGGGGGGTGCTGGGGAGCTTGCCCCCTGCTGACAGCCTTTACTTTTTCTTTTTTTTTGAAAATATAAATTTTTTATATGTTCGAACATTTAATTGCTCGATCACTAAAGTTCGATCTTTAGTAATTCGAACAATTAAGAGTTCGAACATATAACATAGACCCTACAGCAGGGACAACTGTTAAGTTATTTATTGATTTGATGCATTTTGGTATCAATTAACAGGAATCAGTGAGCAGTCAGACAAACACGTAATATTACAAAAGTATTTTAAGATGAAAGAGAATGTCAGATGAACAGTGACAGCAGACCATGCACCGCACAGCATAGCCCACAGATATCACTGGGTCTGTATTAGAAGATTGAATGTTTAGGTGATTGAACACGTAAACATTGACCTTCTAATATCAAAAGCAAAAAACGGCGACTGGCAGATTTAACACAGGGAAAATATTTCCCTTGGCTGTTCGCCAGATTTTGCCATTTTGCATACTGTAGAGCAATCTCTGAGTTGGTATATTTAGTTGGGGGGTGTGGGGGTACCTGTTTTATGTCACTTGTAGAATGAAATACTGTGAATCCCTTTGTGGAGTTCATATTCTTTGAAGTAAATTCTGAAAGATTTTGTGACACTGCCAGCACAGCTATCTGGAATTTTGTAAATAATCATATGTCATTTGTGAATATCAACATGATTCATATGCTTGTCTTAGAAATGTAAGGTTCATAGGTTCATAGGTTCATACTAGGCTATCTGCCCTAGGGCATTTATAAGCCTAGCCAGAGTGTGTGTGGCTTTCCGAGAACTGTTATGTGTATATTAAACTACTGGTGCAGAAGTGTGTGGTGAACAGGGTTTGTACAGTACTGAGCTTTAAGGATGTGTCCATAGTGTACCCTACGGGAAAAGAACAGAAATGTGTATAAACTATATACCTGTGCAAATGTATGTTTTAATAGCAGAAGCTGGAACATACAGAGTTAACTTGCAAAACTTCAAGAAAATAAGTTGAAATTAAAGTGTTTTACAATTGTGTTACCTCTCAGTTTAGTTCAGGAGCAGACACAATGTCTAGAGCTAGAAGTTTTTGTATTGTCTTTAAAGAGAAATAATTACTAGGTTTCAAATGTACAAGCATGTTATTGTTTTATGACTTCCAAGTTCTGCAAACTTCTGAGAGATATGTACCTCTCACACAGAGATATTAAAATTCTGTCCGTATCTGTTTAGCCTGGGAACTGAAGCCAGGTGACAAAGAGTGATGTCATCCAAGCTAACCCAGCAGTAATGTTTATTATTAATTTAAGAACTCTGTCAGAGAGAGACTGGGCATTTTTGTATTTTGTCTTTGACCTGGTAACATCCATCTTCATCACCATCTGCACTTATCTTGCTAATAGTAAGTAACTAGAGTGCAGTAATTTCGCTTAGCTATATATAGGAATATAGTAAAGATTAGTTTAGATGTTTTTTGTACTTATCCTGCAACATTGTTTTAAAATGTTTCTTGTGATTTTGAACTCTGAAGTGCTTATTTTCTGAGTATTGTCTTGTTCTTTTATTATTTATTATTAAATATATTTAAACCTGTCTTTGTGGCTGATATTTTTGAGACATACTTAAGCTCTTAAAGTACTTGCATATGTATTTGGTGACCCTGTACAGGCCACTCCTAAATAGCCTTGCAAGTCTTGGTCAAAACTACCATTTGGATTATAGTAACATTACACAGTAGGATTGGACACCCTTTGCAAGGGCCTTATCATAGTTGATAAGTAAGGGTGGCTGGTGACAGCTGGTACTACATTATAGTCTGGGCAGAAGGGGGCATAGCTAGTAAACCTGTGCCAGCCTTTCCCATACATGTATGTGTGTTTGTATATCAATCAAATCTGAAAGTATGTGTGCATCAGTTACTTGGGCAGGGACATGAAGCACTGGTTGGACAAAGAGGGTGCTGAAGGTCTTAGCTTGGTCATTCAGCTGAGATCTTAACCCTATAGCTGTGCCAGTGGGGAGTCTTATTGGGGATCTGGAGAAAGAGGAAGAAACCAGCCCCAAACTGACTGTGATTTCTGTGTGCTCTTAAGGGGAAATTGCCCTTTACTGTGTGTGTACTTGTCATCCTCCCATAAAATACATCCATCACTGGTGCCAGTGGTGAGGATTAAGGCTCCTTGATTACTAGGTCAGTGCAAGGGCATCACAGATTTATTACAGAACGTTTTGCACTCTGACTTGTCCTTATCAATGCTTGGATTGCATGTAATATGAGAGGCTGTGCCCACTTTTACAGCCTCATATCTCCTGAACTACATTATGAAAAACTATTTTTTTTCATGTTTAGCAAAATATTTACAGTTCCTGCTTATAAGATGTTCAAATACATGATTAATGTGACCAGTCCCCATTCTTCTTCCTGATTAAGACAGACTTTTTTTATATGCAGGGAGGTATTCATTTGGAGCTACACTAGGTAACTCCCATTTTTGGAAAAATACTTGCAGCCAGTGAAATAGCTTACAGTAGAAACAAGTCACAGTGCTCATTTCTACAAAGCTCAAGGATGTGCACAAGTGAGAGGAAAAGGTAAGTAACGTTTGAGACTTCAGAATCTTTTGTATAGGCTTTCTGTGCCCATGGAATAAAAATACATCAGTTGGTAAACTGCAGGGTATAAAACACTTTTAATAAAAATAAGAATCTTAGATTTTCTTTGAGCAAATGCAAACTGTGCCTACAGAGAACAGCAGTGTGGAATGATGCCTTGGGAAGACAATTTTCATTGTACTGCAAATTACAGAAATGTTGTTAAATGCAGGCCAAGTGGCTAGAATATCTGTACTTGGTTACTGTGGGGTAGCTGAGTATGAGGGAGAATGCCCCTGGTCTCAGAGAGTGGTTCTGTGGTGTTCCAGTCTGGGGTCTTCATTATCAAGCCTCTTCCTGGGTGCATCAGTTAGGGAGGTCTCTTCTGTTCAAATTCTTCCTCTCCTCAGGGTCCACATTGTGACTTGGGCTTTCCTTATGTTGTTAAGAGTGATAAAATGGGGCTGTACACTAGCGGATATCCTGAGAGTGTCCTCAGTCTGTCTCTGGAAGGCTCCTGTAGCAAGTATAGTGACAGCTATACATATTTTGGTGTCCACAGGAACCAGAAGTCCACACGTTCCTTCAGTGTCCTATGGGAGTTCAAACATGCCCACTAAAACTCTTATAATGTACCTGTTTGCTCTAAATCTGTGAAGGATTTCCTGTTTATCAAAGTCATAATAAGTAATCCTTTGCTTATATTTTCAACTTCCTGGTGGGTGAGTATTGCTAGGTGCAAGCAGTTTTGGTTAGTCCAAGACAAGCAGCTCCAACCTAGAAATAGCAAAGCTCACCGCAATTGATAGCATTTTCATAGATTGCAACTCTAATAGCTTTGGTGATGCTTCTCTTTCATGGGCACCGGAACCATAGAACAGGGGGAATGGGGTGCCCCCCCACACTTTTACAGCTGCAAGACCTGTCGGGAAGAAGTGGAGTTTTCATGCTAACGTGGATTCATGCATGGTAAAGGAGGACCCATGCGTCGCATGCTAACGCGGAAGTTAAACTAGCTGGACGGTAACTAAACTAGCTGTTTTACAGGAGCTATGCTGCAGCTGTTCTAGTTATGCCAGTAAGGAGAATTTTATTTATGTTATGTTGCTGCTGTTCCAGTAAAGTCAGTAAGGAGAGTTTTGTTTATGTTATGCTGCTGCTGTTCTGGTCATGCGAGTTAAGGAGAGTTTTGTTTGTGTTATGGTGCCCCTGTTCCAGTCATGCCACTAAGGAGAGTTTTGTTTCTGTTATGCTGCTGCTGTTCTGGTCATGCCAGTAAGGAGTGTTTTATTTGTGTTATGCTGCCACTGTTCCAGTCATGCCATTAAGGAGAATTTTGTTTATGTTATGCTACCGTTGTTCCGGTCATGTCGGTTAAGGAGAGTTTTGTTTGTGTTATGCTGCCGTTGTTCCAGTCATGCCGGTTAAGAAGAGTTTTGTTTGTGTTATGCTGCCGCTCTTCCGGTCATGCCAGTAAGGAGAGTTTTATTTATGTTATGCTACCATTGTTCCGGTCATGCCAGTAAGGAGAGTTTTGTTTATGTTATGCTGCTGCTGTTCTGATCATGCCGGTAAGGAGAGTTTTGTTTGTGTTATGCTGCCGCTGTTCTGGTCATGCCAGTAAGGAGAGTTTTGTTTATGTTATGCTACAGTTGTTGCGGTCATGTCGGTTAAGGAGAGTTTTGTTTGTGTTACGCTGCCGCTGTTCCAGTCATGCCGGTTAAGAAGAGTTTTGTTTGTGTTATGCTGCCGCTGTTCCAGTCATGCCGGTGAGGAGAGTTTTGCTAGTGCTGATAGTTGCACAGATCATTGCTGCCATGCCTGCACTATTGCTGCCAGAGTGTGTGTGTGTGTGTGTGTGTGTGTGTGTGTGTGTGTGTGTGTGTGTGTGTGTGTGTGTGTGTGTGTGTGTGTGTGTGTGTGTGTGTGTGTGTGTGTGTGTGTGTGTGTGTGTGTGTGTGTGCATCTGCCAGTGGAGAGGGTGTGAATGTGTGTGTGTCTGCATCTGCCAGTGGGGGTGTGTGAGTGTGCGTCTGCATCTGCCAGTGGGGGTGTGTGTCTGCATCTGCCAGTGGGGGGTGTGCGTGTGTATGTCTGTATCTGCCATTAGGGGTGTGGGGGTGTGTGTCTGCATCTGTCTATGTGTGAGTGGGTGTCTGCATCTGCCTGTGTGTGACTGGGTGGGTGGGTGTCTGCATCTTCCTGTGTGAGAGTGGGTGGTGGGTGTCTGCATCTTCCTGTGTGTGAGTGGGTGGGTGTGTGTCTGCATCTGCCTGTGGGTGGGTGGCTATCTTTCAGGAAACACAGGGTAACACAAAACACTTTATTTTAGCAACTTTCTAAGATTATACAAGCAATATTTAAAATGTGTCTCTGGTTTTGGAACTTTGCCCCCCAAATAAATGTTGGCTTTTTCCAGATTTCTTGTGCTGTGAAGTTGAGATATTTAGTTGAGTGTCAAGTGGAATTTACAAGGAGCTGAGAGCTTCAGGGGAAGAGAAGTTTGGTGCTGCTTATGCTATTGTGTTTGCATTGTTAGTAGCACAACAGGTCGTATGCTTACTTTTAATGCAGAAGGCTGTGGGTTCTACTCCCACAGTATGCAGAAGGATTGTTCATAGTGTACTGTGTTGTACTTTAAAGGGAGTGGATGCTGCAGTCCTGTGAATGTCATCCTTTGGAGGAGTAACTATGAACCTGTTATCAGTTTGCCATCCATTCTCCATTGCAACATTACTAGCTTATCATTTTTAAATGTAAAATAGGCAATTTATTCTTCAAGGGCAACAGGCACTTTATTTGTAGATAAAACAATGAAATATAAAGTTGTTTGCTAGCAGCAACCTCTTCATTAGTTACAGATCCCTTTAATGTGAAATTATTTAGATAACTTACTTCTGCAGAGATTTTGCATATTTACTGATACTGGTGGATTGTAATGACAGAAGTTTGAGTGATCTTTTGTGGGTGAAAGTTTCTGAAATGGATAGTTTTGTCATTATTGGTGCATGCATTTTGTTTCATTGCTTACTGGAAGACTGTTCAAAACTACAAATTTAAAACACATTCTAACAAGTGGTGATGTATTATACAAGGAATATAATTTAATACAATCAGGGTAATACAGTCAAGAAAGTGAATCAAAGAACGCAGACATGTATGCATGGCCCTAAAAATGTGTAAGGAGCCTACGGTTTGAAAACAGCCCAGAGGTAAGCTTAGTCCTCCACTGGCCAGATGCAAAATGAATGTGGGTTTTCATGCCGTTCAATGAATGTGAGTTTCATGGGCAGAGAAGTTTACTGCTCATGCTAAGTCTGTTTTAATTGGGAGGCAGTATTGTTTGTTTAGCAAATCGCTCAGTATTTGTCTGAAACTCAAGTGTCTATCATTATTTAAGTTTTGCAATCCTCATAAATTTGCCAGAAAATCATACATATGAAGAATAGACCAAAAATATGATACAAAATCTGGGACAGTCAAACATATGCTCTGATCTGTCAACCTTTTAGGGCAAGAATCTCGAGAAAGTGTGAAGGGCTCGAAATCATGGGCAAATTTTAAGCTTTACTCTTGGCACCAAAGCAATGGATTAAGGTAAAACAGTTCACACCATATTACCTTGACCTGACCAAGCCTTTTGACACAATCCCCTACTCAGGTGTAGTACAAATTATGAATAATGTAGGATCAAGCACTTACATCACTAGCTGGATTGCCAACTTGTTCACAGGATGCAAGAGATCAAAATAGGGGAAGAGACCAGTCATCAATGGAGTCCCACAGGGTTTGGTGCTGAGACTTTTTTCTGTTTGGCATATACACCTCAGAAGTAAAAGGAAACACTAAAGGGCTTTGGTCGACTAAGTTTAAGATGACTACAAGCTAGGAGCAGTTATTGAATCCCCTAATGACTTAACCATCATGCAGGAAGGCTTGTTGCAAACAATAACTGGTGCCAGAATCATGAATTGAAACTAAACTCCAAGAAATACATTATCATATCCTTTGGGAAGTCATCTACTCCAGGGAACTGCCAAATTTACAATGCCTTCTGAGAACTGACCCAGTTGTTTGGCATTTGGGAACTTGTGTGTATAGTGACCTAGGTTTTGACCAGTATATGCCTAAACTCATAAAAAAAGTCTTTCTATATTGCACAGCTTATAAACAAATTAATTGTGACTAGATCTCGAGATGTTATCGTCCCCCTTTACAAAGCCGTGATTAGATCAATAATTTTGTAATAGCCCATTTTGGCGTGTATCTGTCCAGACCCATGCAACAATTGGAATACCCACAGAGGTACCTTACTAAAAGTATACAAGTCCTAAACAATAGGTCTTGCATGGACCACCTCAAAGATTTATCACTATACTCAGTATCCTACAGAGTGCTTAGAGGTGACATGTCTGGCATACAGTGCATCCTCTGACCTAATACAGATGGACCTACTGAACATTAGCAAGTCAAATGGCATCAGAAATACTGAGTCTAGGTAACTAAACTGAATGTTGTGGAGAGATGGATATATATCACAAAGGCTACCACGGTTCCAGAATAGACTACCCGTTCAAGTAAAACAAAGCTCATCCCTGGCCATATTCAAATGCAACTTGGATCTAAGGATGGATAATAGAAAATGCACCCCAGGATTTCCCCTTGTGCCACTAATGGATAGATGCAGTTCCTAAATGCTGCATCCCTTACATGGGTCCCCTCAAATCAACTATAGTATGATCACAGTTATTCTCACTAGGTCTAAAATATAATTATCAGCCATGGGATAGGTAAGACAAATCGGAACTGTAAATTCAAGAACCAAAAGGGAAATTGTTAAGCTTAAAAATGTCCTCCAAGTGAATCGATGTTGTGACAGTAAATAGTTTTAAAAAATTGCCCTTTTTAGATCATTAAGTGCCCCTCTCAACCTCTGCCTCCCCCAGTCTTCAACAGCTTCCAGCGCCTCTGTTCTATTTTAATAGCTCATTTGCGACCAGCTCGAAAAAGCATGACAAATTGGCTATGAATTGCATATGGTGTAAAACAGACTGCATTAGCATATGAAGATTTACATCATTCCTCATTTCCATCTTATTATTTGCTCATTTGCATAAATACATTCAGGGTCACCACACATCAGTGTAAATGGTCTCTATGTATCGCAGTTCGGCTGCAATCATTCACATCAGCCTTAATGCATTAGTGTAAATGACTATGAATATCAACATTAGGTCCCACTGGGAGACCATGTAAGAAATAAGCATAAGTTACAATTTACTGTATTTCTAGAGAAACAATGAAAACACGTGCCATATCTTGCCTTTGAAACTGCCACTTTATCATGCTTTCACAGCTTGCTGAATGCACGTCTTTAGATTCATTTCATAACTTACCTGAACTTTTTAATTGTTTTTCTAACAAATGGTACATGAGTAATATACAATGTCATAATTGTATCTTTATTTTTATAATGTAATAAAGCTCATTACTTTTTTGCTTGAAGGTATTATACTGCTGTGTTTGAAATGCTATTAGAGAAATAACCAAGTAAAGATATACATTCATAAATAAATAAAGGATGTTTGAAACTCAAAGCAACATGCACTAGACCCTAGACTTTTAACTAAATATCCAGATTTCTGGTCCAAAATAATTTACTTGAAGATGTCAAACTGTTTTACAAATGCAAATATCTATTGGTAATGATAATCTCTTCAAATAGATCTAAATGAGCATTATATTGTCCCAGGCTCTCAAATTATATTATACTTACATGTATTAAAATACATAAGGTAATGGCAGTTTTGAGTGTTTTATACCCTAGTACCCTTTTATCATTTCTTATCATTTTTTTTAAATGCCATAGGGAACCTAGGTGTAGTCTACATATAAAAGAGGGCATGGAGGGGGTGCATAGCTCTCAACTGTCAAGATTTTTGCACAATGTACACATCTTTGCCTTATAGTTTTGGTCTTTTCCTCATAAAAGTTGTGGTTTTCTGGCAATTCAGTTGGATAATCTAAGGACTAAAGTCACTAAATGATGACACACACTTGAGTTTCAGAGTTCATATCCTTCAGAAAATGCATGTTAATACAAATTGTCTTATTCTAATGACTTTCTAAGTTTATTAGAGCAATATTTAAAATGTGTTCCTATTTTTGGGCCTTTGATACCCCCTTATGTTAGGCTTTGTCCATATTTCTTGCACTAAGAGGCTGGGAGATATGGGTGTGGGGCAGTACGAATGATGGAATAGGGGTGACCTTCAGAGGCTATGGGTTACTTTACATGGGGATTCATTTCACATATGTCCAGTCTTGCACTAGATGCACCATTATCTACACACATTTCATCAGACATTCCTTCCTCTCCATCACCCTTTCAGCTCGTTTAAATAGCCAGCTCATAAAATCACCTTATCATCCTTTCATCAACAAGAAAACTACTTACCTGACTAATTCAGTTACAGATTTGTATATTACCTGACTAATTCAGTTACAGATTTGTATATTACCTGACTAATTCAGTTACAGATTTGTATATTACCTGACTAATTCAGTTACAGGTTTGGATATTTGCATCTCTTGAGTAAATGCTTTTACTATTTTCATTTCACTTATTTGTACTTATCCTTTCGACTGACACCTTCTTCCTTCTCTCCTCTAAAATGCCCAGTAGTTTTCATATGATATATGCTACCCATAATATTCTCTTTCACAGCATTCCCTTAACCATGATCCCTTGTTACTTTACCATCCTTCAGACTACACAGTCTCACTAAATTCTTCTGTTTTTCCCAAGACCATACAGTATAATATTCCGCCACATTTAAAATATGTGTGGATATTCAACTGAGTAAAATGTCTTCTGAAAAAATGGGAGAACAGAACAATAAGTTGAAAAGTATTGAGTTCCTTCATAAAACAGATGCATCCATATAATAGGAAAAGGCCATTATTATCCCTGACTAAGACTAAACAAAACCATCCTTGAATTATCCATGGTCATTTCTTCTGTGGTTGTATTTCACAGTCAAGCCCACATATATTGTATGTGCTGTGTGCATGTGTGTGTGTTTGTGTATGTGTTTATCCAAAACATACAAGTGTTTCCTCCTTATCAATAAGTCATCATAACAAATTCTGTTCATCATAAAAACTTCACTACAAATATTAGGCACAAACAGTGAATATTTAGGAGAGGCAATGTTTGTTTGTGTCTTTCGCCTTTTCCCGGTTAGAGATCGTCACAGTGGAACTCTGGTTTGCTAATGATTGGCAGTTGATTTTTACATACCGGCTTGCCAGACCTGACGCACAACCTTCAACGAAGGTATGTTCATTCACGCATGTCTCCACGCAGAAGACGCTCTAGCTGAGAATCAAACCGGACAGCGTCATATTTGGGAGAGGCCATATTTTTCATTTTAAGGAACTTAGCATGACTTGCAATAAGTCTTCAAACCCATCATACAAATCAGCTGAGAAGGACACAAAGAATACATAACTGGGTAAAATCTTAGAATGCTAGTTCCAATATTTGTCAAGCTGCCCAGCTTTACCCATAACTTGAAACATTTCAGAGATTATCACATTTGGAAAACCCAGTGAAAAGACAGTTCTTCAATTCTGATATCTGGAAATACTGGACAACATAATACTATACAAATGCTATTTTTTTCTTTACAGTCAGAAATAATGCTTTATGCAGTCTAGAAATAATGAAAATGCTCTGATATAATTGTAGCAAAGCTTAAAATAAAGTACATAGGAATGATGTGCACAACACAAGTTCAGCTTTCAGCATTACAGATCATTGCACTATACCAGAAAGTAGATGTACTAAATGAAAAAAACAAAAAAAAAAGCCATGTAATTGCTACTGCAGTGAAAGGAAGTATGATTACCAACAAATGGAAACTTCAGCAGTTGTTACTCACCACTTTGGCCATGCATAGCATTAAGCCGAGTGCATAGCTTTTATATCAATAATATGATGCATGTATTTTGAGTCATTATCCTGATCCAAGTCTGTAGAGAAACTTGCAATGAATGCCTCAGAAAAGCTATCTAATATACTTTATCAGCTAATAAGCAAATAACTTATTAAAAATATCAGTTCCCATCAAACCAAACACAACAGAACAGCACCAGTGATGTACAACGCCACCCCTCTACTCTCATTAAATTATACATTCTGATTGGTTGTAAATTTTACAACAAGCTCAGTGATTTACACATATAATTTATTACAGTCATTGCTGAAATGACACTTCTAATCAGTAATCATACTACAGTTTCTACTGGGAACCAGAGAGCATAAACATTCTTATAGTACCATAAAATTATCACTGCACTATGGTAAGGTCACAATATCATAATTAATTATTTAAAAATGTACAGTTATATTATGTTAATTTCTTAAGATTGGTCTACAAAGCTGTTTATGCATGAGTCTGTCGTGTTGTATCTACACATCAGTATATCACACTTGACAACCCCTGACAAAGTACTGTTATAACTTACAACAACATAAATATTAAGGTACAAAAGGTCACACTTGGAAGTCAAATGATTCACACAATATTTAGTGGCAACCACAAATAATTCTGTGTGAAATCATGGCAGTCTGGGCAAGTGGGGAAATATAAAAGTATCACTTAATGAATAATTACAAAACACCTACAATACTCAGTCCCAAAAACAAGTCGTACAATATTCACATCATTCTTTTATCTAACAAAAAAAAATAGAAAAAAACATTTTAATATCTAATTTTCATCCAAAATAAGCTTGAAATACCTTTCAGCTCCACCAGTTTAGCTTTTTTTCAGAAGAGTAAGACACAATTATGGATGATTCAAATAAAAAACAGTAAATTATGACATTTGCTGTTAATCAAATTAAATATTTTGCAGCAACATTTTACCCACTGTACCCCCTGGCAAAAGGCCTGTACTTCACACTACTGTTACTTTATATTAAGACTGAGATTACTGTACCTCAGAGAAGGGGGGACTCCACCAAAGTACTGCAACACTAAACTCATGTTAGCCAATATTTACATAAGCAACTCTGCCAGCCCAAGAATCATAGTCATGGTCCTCAAATTTTCAACTGAAACCCCATTAAAGTTTCACTATACTTCTAATGAATAACCTTTCTGCTACAATTATCCTGATCATTTTCTTACCAGAACTTTCCTTTGGATCTATATTAGAAAACCGAATGTTTAGGTGATCGAACACCTAAACATCGATCTGCTAATATCAAACCACACAATGTCGAATGTCCCAGGGAAACACGTCCCTCAGCCACAACACAAAAAACTTTACTTTACATCTAAATTAAGTGGGGGGGCTTCACCCCCCACACCCCTCCTAATTAAATATACCAACTCCGAGATTGCTCAACAGTAGGGAAATAGCAAACTCTGGCAAATGGCTAAAGGAAATCTTTCCCTGCGTTAAATTGTTTGTCATTTTTTGCTTTCGATATTAAAAGATTGATGTTTAAGTGTTCAATCACCTAAACAGTCGGTCTTCTAATATAGACCCCTTTCCTTTAGCTACTGACTGGCTGCAAACATTTTGCAAATGTTCTGCATTACAAATAAATACTGTGATGAGGAATGTGTGGAGAACAGGTAAACAATATGGGGCAAGTACTGTTATAAAATAAATAAAGTGATATTTTCATAAAGGACAATGTGATACTCTTAGAAATTATTCAACTGAAAACTAACACCATTTGCAATAAATGAAACTCCATTGAATCACTTTATATTGCAGCAACTTGTTTAACCACATTTTCCCTTATGTACTTCTCACAGCTCTACTGCTGTAACCAAAAACTTATTAGCAACTTCAAGCATCAAAAATATATGTGTGACCTATTGAAAAAGGTCTGCTGTCTTATGCAGAAGAGAGGGAATGGACTTAGATTGACATTGCTGCCTTGTGGAATTAGAGGTGCTGTGGTTACCAGGGGTATCTTCCTACTCTTAATCTTAAAAATATATTTTTCGTCTGTAAAACACAAATGAGATGCCAATATGGAGACTGCTTCCTTAGCATAAGCAGATAACCACTTCCATTTTGTTACATTAATACATTTCCAAATAATGCATTCCTCAACCACAAATTTACTAAAACTGCAGGTATCTGGGTGCCACAAAGGTAAGACATTTAGTACTGACATAAAGAATATTTTTATTCATCTGTTTAATGAAAAATCTCATGAGTTAGCAGGATTAGGTGACATAATGCACAATATCTTATACATGTAAGAGGGCACAAAGTAGGTAGAAAGAGGGGAAGAGCATTATCTACATGAAGATGATCAGAAACCCTTATGCGGTCTCCTCAGACTATCAGTTTGCTTCTCAGTATGTTTTCAGAAATGAAGGCATACAGCACAAGACAGTAAGAGTGCTAGCTTTCATGATAAAAGGGAAGAATAACATTAAAAAGGGAAAAAACACAGTATAAAATACAAGAAATGAAAAAATCTAAAATGATTTAGAAGACCGACTGGTAATGAAACTAGACATAGAAAGCAGGACTGTAAAACAATATGCAGAAGTGTGCATGAGTCAAATGTATTTGTAGGATAGACTGTTATCAAAATGAGTATAGGCTAATGTTGAATAAGACAGAATATTCCTCATCATGCTTAGTAAAACAAGTGTTTGGGCTTCTTCAGAAGCAGAGCTCCTTTAGTGCTAGCTTAAGATATGAGATAGGCGTAAGATACTTTTGCTGTATCAAAGTACTGTTAAAGGAGGTAGGGGATAATAAGTGACAGAAGCATGACTCTTGATGTTGTAGAAGTCTTGGAAGTCAATATAGGATTTGAATTAAAATATAATATCCCCTACCTTAATACATCTGTCCATCTCTAGTACATGCAGTCATGCAAATAGAAATTTGATTGTCTTCTTATTTCTTTATCCTTTGTTGACAGGGTTTGTCTCATTAGGCTGGAACCTCTTTTTGGGAGAAGCCCAAGTTGGTATTTGTGCTACTATGGGAAATTTCCCCAGGGCATCAGGGAACTTCCATACTTTTTGTGTTGTGAGTAAGAAGGTTTTTGGTGCTGCACTACCTTTTTCTGTTCCAGGTACACAGCCATGTAATGAAGGGACAACAAAGTTGCTCTGTTTGTGATAGCAGTGTGATTTTGTTAGTCAGACAAAAAATCCTGAAAAATGAGTGAAGAGTACTAGTAGTTATTGTCTATCTAACCTTACACTTCAGGATTTTGAAGAAATTATTATAAATGAAACTGCATCTGGAGGTTTGCCGGATAAAAAAAATGGCTGGCTTATTAAACAAAGGTGATCCTAGAGAAGAACTTGATTTTGTGGTTGGATATGGTGGAAAAGGTTTTCTAAATGGATACTAAGTTGTGTGGAAAGGAAATGAGTCATGACTTGGATGGACATAAGGTTTCAGGTGAGATATAGTCTGGAAAATCATATGCTGATGCAGTTTGAAGAACAAAAGGTAAGGCAAACTGTATTAAAAAGAAAAAAAAAAGTTAGTTGTTCAAATAAGAAAGAAGAAACAATAGATATTTTGTGTGGAATAATTTAGTGTTACCTTTGGGTTTGAGGCAAAGATCCTTGACTCTTTTGGGGAAGAGACATTTTGTGACTTAACGTTTGCGACTGAAGACTTAATGGAAAGATTTGTGTCTACTTCTGAAAAAAGAAAGACTGTTATCCATGGAATGAGTTTATATTTTCAAGCAACGGACTTAATTCAAAATGTGTTTATTCAATTTTGTACTGATGAAACTTAGTTAAAAGATGTTAAAATAATTTTTTCACCTATGTGTTGTTCAGTTTCTGATAATGTAAAAGTTAAAGACAAGAGAGGTATTTGGAATAGGGATGGGAAGTAAATATTCTTGTTAAATATAAAAAAAGATGTGATAAAGCATTTACCAAGTGTTAAATATGTAGATGATAATAGAGGAACAATTAGGTTTATGGGACACCCAAAAACTTTTTATGGGAATTTCAATCATATGATGAATACGGGTACAAAAATAAAATGTAATCAATGCAGAGAAAAAGATCATATGATCAATAAATCTAAAAGGGAATGCAGAATATGTAAAAGAGAAGGGCATTATTGGTTTGATTGTAAAAAAATATATATAAAATATAATGTTGAGAAGGATGATGAAGAAAGTATTATAAAGTCTGAAAATAATGAGTAAGTAGGGTAATAGGTGTTTATGAAAATGAGGATGAAGTAATAAATATGACTTAGATAAAATGTTGTATTTCGGGAGGATGTAGATAATTCAAAAAGTGGTTTGAAGTCCCAGAAACATTTAGAATTAGTGCAGACTATGTACAAGGACCCAATGACTCAAGTATGGACAGTGTTCGGCCTCACAGAGGGGTTCCCAGTGGGTGTGGGTGTACATCAGGGTTCAGCTCTGAGCCCATTGCTGTTCATACTGGTGATGGACTACATTAGCAAACAGGTTGTAGGGGACAGATCAACAAAGCTGCTGTATGCAGATGATGTGGCAGTACAAGCAGACTCTGTGCTAGAACTTCAGCAAAGGATAGGTGAATGGAATGTGAATCTGAAGGCACATGGGATAAAACTAAACACAGACAAGACAGTGGTAATGACAGCAAATTGGGGAAATCAGAAGAAGCTGAGAATAGAGACAGAAGGGAAGATGGTGGAACAAGTAAACAACTTCAATTATCTGGGAGGAGTAGTCGAAGAGAAGGGTAGTCTGAATGAAGAGGTTAAAGCTAGAATCAGAGGTGTTGCAGCCAACTAGCATAGAGTATCAGGTGTAGTCTATGACAGAAGAATGCCAAAGAAGCTGAAAAGTAAGGTGTACAAGACAGCGGTGTGACCAGTAATACTGTATGGTACAGAAACCTGGGCAGTAAAGGCAGAATAATTGAAGAAGCTAGAGGTGATGGAAATGAAGTGCCTGTGAAAGGTTATAGGATGCACACTGTGGGACAGATGAAGAAATGAGGACATAAAAGCAGAAGCCAAAGTAGCTCCAATTACAGAAAAGATCAAAGAGAACAGATTATGGTGGTTTGGGCACATGTGTAGAAAAGCAGAAGACAATCTGGTGAGGAAGATTTGGGACAAACAGGAAGAAAGTAAGAAGAAGCGAGGACATCCAGCAAAGAGGTGGATGGATTGTGTGAAAGAAGATCTGCAACAGTCAGGCAAGAGTGTTGATTAAGGCAGGAGTGTGGCACTGAATCGAGAGAGCTGGCGACAGTTAACACGATACCCCGACCCCATGTAGAAAAATGGGAAAAAGGGGGCTGATGATGATGATGATGTTCATAATTGTACTGAGAGTAATAGAAATGAAGAAATAATTGAAAGTGATATGGCAGATGTTTGTGAAATGAGTGTAAAGAGCAGTGGTCAGTGGTAGCATTGTCACCTCACAGCAAGAGGTTCTCCAGTTCGATTCTAGGCTGGAGTACCTTATCTGTGAAGTCTGCATGTCATCCCTGCATTCATGTGGGTTTTCTCCAGTTGCTTCAGCTTCCTCCCACGTTCAAAGACATGCATCAGGAGCATTTCTCTCCAGGCCTCCACTGAAAATTGGCTATTTTCCAAGTCAAACTTTCCCAGTAAAGAAATGTTAAATAAATAAAATAAAAATAAATGTTAGAAAAATAAATTTGTTAGCTGCTAGAGTAAGGGTGAGGAAAAGAAGATTTAAAAATACATTACCAAAGACTAAAAAGAAAGGTAAGGAGCAGTTTTAGACATGATTCGGTTGATAAAAATAGTGAAAAATCTGATTCTGAGGATAAAGGAATAGTTGCATGTAAACTCAGAAAGGCATTCAATTGTGGAAAGAAAAAATATAAGAAAATTAAATTTTAAAATACTTCCCTTAAACTTAAAAAGAAGGAAAATGAATAATGAAATAAGAATAATAGAGTGCTTTCAGTAAAGTGAATAGTATTATTAATTTTTTAAGAAGGATATGAATACTGGAATGGCATGCTAAATGTGATATAGATATTATTCTTATAGAGGATGTAAGATTCCTGAAAAGTGAATAAAGTTTCCAAATAAAAACATTGTGGGGTTAAAAATTAATATGGAATTTAGAAAACTGAATGTTGTTCTGGAGTCGCTGTATTGTGTAATTATAAAAAATATTATTTGTAATGTTGGTAAGGAATAGGAAGATTAGCTGTTGTGAAAGTAAGGTGGAAATAATATCTTTATAGAATTATAGCATTATCTGTATTTACAAATGGCTAGGAAAAAGAGACTCTGTTTAATCAAATATCAGATTATGTGATGGTTAACATGAAAATGTATTACTGCAAGGGGCTTTAATTGCAATTTAAGGGGGGAAATGTAAAAAGGAGGAAAAGGTGCTAAAAATACAAAAAGTGATAAAGTGTAGTAAATTAGGTGTATGAAATAAAAGTCAATGGACATATAGAAGAGGGGCAATTGGATCTGAAACTGATTATTTTGCACCATTTGAAGGTTTGGCTGTAGCAGATGGTAGTATAGTAGGGACCGTTTTCAGATCATTTCACTATATAGATGGAGGTGATGGAACAAAGGGAGTATATTAAAACAGGAAAGGGAATAAAAAGAATAAATGAGAAATAATGAGATAAATTTGGAGAATGGGAAGAACTGCAGTTGTCCAGGAATCATATAACCATGGAGGCCTTTTATAATAAATGGTGGATTTAATTTAAAAAGAAGTATAACAGTTGTTTTTTTTTTAATGGCAGGATAATATAAGGAAGGAACAGAAAATGAAGTATGGAAGGATGTATAGAACTGCATTGGAGAATTTAGAGATGAAAATGGAGTATTATGATATGAAAAGGAAATACAGAAAATAATTTTAGAAAACAATTAAGACATTACTGTTTAAGCATAGATATTATTTACAAGGGAGAATGGAAGACATGTCTGCATATTTGGATAAAATAGTAAGGATGATATTGGTATAACGAGGGAAATGAAAAATGTAAAAGGATAGGTAAAAAGAGCACAAAAGCAAATTATGAGTCATGTAGTACAGATGTAGAAAATATGTTTAAAACTTAAAAAGAAAGTGGGATTTCCAAGATGGCTGCACATTGAGTAACAGCTTAATTTCAGCTCTCCCAGTGTAAAAACAGAAACTCATAAGAGTGAGACAGTGAACTTTTTTGTGGGGTAATTTCAGTAACTGGCTAGTAAGTGCACTGCTTGGATACCAGCAAAAAAGAAATTTAGAGAATCCTGAAAGAAATCATCTATAAAAAGTGAGGAAAACACTGAATGGGAAGAATTCTGCAGCTGTTCAGCAAAAAGCAGTGCAAGCTCCAGCTTTAGTGCAAGACATGACTTCCAGTAACCTACAAGAAAGAATAAGTCAAATGTACTCAGAGTTGATTAAAATAATTGAAACACAGATGGAGTATATCAACTCAAATAACAAAAGGCTGTTTAAAATGGAAGAAACTTTAGACACATATACAGATAAGGTGATAAAACTGCAAAAATTGAAGGTTGAAATGAAGAAAAGACTGGCTGAATATGAAACTGTTGAAGAAGAGATATTTCAAAAATAATAGAATTAGAGGACAGAGAAGACAGGGAAAATCTAAGATTTTCTGCTGTACCAGAGAAGCTGGAAGAAACATACTGTATTCATTTTATGAAACCACAAATAAGCAACTGGACTGTTATTCCAGAGAGCAGGAGTTGTTAAATTAAAGGGCACATCATGGGTTTGCTCCAAACCTGGCAATGAGAAAGCAACCTAGACCTTTAATATTAAAGATACAATCCTACCAATAGAAGGCGTTGATTCTGACAAAACTGTGGCAGAAGGACAAGCTACTAAAAGTGGGAGACAGTAGAGTGTTTGTAGAAAATGACTACTCACTGTACACCAGGCAGAAGAGGAGTAAATGTATTCCAATAATCAGGGAATGTTGAGAAACAGGTGTGAAATTCAAACTGCTGTATCCAGCTATATTCACAAAATTATTTCCCGGGGAGACAAAATCATTTTTTGTTGCAGAATGTGCTAAGAAGAAAATAGAAAAACTTGTCCAACAAAAAGTGAGCTGTGAAATAGAAGGAAATTCTGCTTCTTGTTCTTCTGGTAATAAAGACCACAGAGAGACTATGCCAGTGAAACCTTCACCAATGTTTCAAAAGAAAATGCTTGAGAAACAGAAAAAAATGCAAGAGTTGACTAAAAGAACTGAGGATATATTGGAAAGGAAGCAGATACTGGATTTGGGAGATAGAGATAAACAGGAATAAAACCAGCATGTGGAATTATAAATTATATTTGTGAAACATGACAGAAAAAGAAAACCTGGAAATATTGGACTTTTTTGACTTTGTTCCACTTGTAGAAGGCTCTAAACCATATGGCCTACTTCATGTCATTAATGTCTGGAGGAACACTTAGGAGAGAGGAAGATGAAGGAGAGAGTAAACTGTAAGTAAAACAAACTTTTGTTCTTAACAGTAATATTTGCATACTGCCTGATATTTGCATGTTATAAAGTAAAGTTTTCTCAATTATTTTCAAGTAAAATGGAGATACTAAAGTAAACAGGTGCCCCTGTTTTTTTTTCTTCTTTTCTCTTTCTCCTTGTTCACTTGTTCAGGTTTGAGAAATGTAGGCACTGCAATGTAAAACAAACAAACAAAAAAAAAAAGAAAGAAAAAAAAAAAAGAAGTGATGTACTCACCATAATGTTCCATCTGAGTAGGTAACTTCATTTGTCAGCAACCTGTGGGTATCGGATCCGAGCCGGCAGCTGCCTTAGCCAAAGATCCAAGCTCCTAGCTCCTCCCCCTTACCCATAATACCCTGCTACCTCCCTCCAGTCCTCAGATCGAGTTTGCCATAAAAACACAGCATACTATAGCAACAAACTACCTGAACACCTGAACCTGATGTCCGTTAGGACTGAACAGAAGAACCTTGAAATGAACTACAGGTCCAGGGGATGGATGGGGGGGTTGGTTGCTGACAAATGAAGTTACCTACTCAGATGGAAAATTATGGTGAGTACATAACTTCTTTAGCTGAAGTAGTTAACTTCATTTGATCAGTAACCTGTGGGACAGAGTCTCCAGCTACCAACAACTTGGGAGGTCCTCATGGAAGGATATTCTGGAGCACTGCAGAGCCAAAGGACGCTCTCCCTCTGGATATTAGATCCAACTTGTAATGGGTAATGAAAGTATGAGATGTGGCTGCTGAACAAATGTCATCTAAAGGCACTCTCGACCAGAAGGCGGCAGAAGTAGAAACCGATCGGGTAGAGTGCGCACGAACCCCTGCGGGTTCTGGTCGACCAGAGCTTCTGTATGCAAGAAGGATACATTGGGAAATCCATCTAGCTAAGGTTACTTTTGTTACTGGTTTACCTAAAAAGGGCTTAGCAAAGGAGACAAAGAGCTGCTC
Organism: Protopterus annectens; assembly: GCF_019279795.1. NCBI lineage: Eukaryota > Metazoa > Chordata > Ceratodontiformes > Protopteridae > Protopterus > Protopterus annectens. The sequence goes on along the minus strand of NC_056733.1, from coordinate 842,291,194 downwards.
CGATTTCCAATATTCGGCAGTTCTGTGTAAATAAAATCTCAACTGTCTGTGCACGTCTAGAGAATAAAGTCTGTACTCCCCTCTGTTCTGATAATTTGGGAAGAAGACAGGCAGATTGATGGATTGATTGATGTTGGATTCAGAAGCCACTTTAGGCAAGAAGGAAGGATTAGTCCTGAGGGAAACTCTGTCATTATGAAAGATAAGGTATGGAGGTTTGGTACAAAGAGCCTGAATCTCCAATACCCTTCTAGCTGAAGTAATAGCAATTAGGAAGGCAGTTTTCCAAGATAAATACCTTAAGTCAACCGAAGCTACAGGTTCAAAAGGAGGACCAGTCAGGGCCTGGAGAACTAGGGTTAAATCCCATGGAGGAACCGCATCCTTGATGGGAGGTCTCAGGAGAAAGGTACCTTTTAAGAAGGTCTTGCAGATCTTAGAGGAAGCTAGGGGACCAAGATTGTTTCCAATATGGAAGTGGGAGATCGCTGCCAATTGAACCTTAACAGTCGAAGAACTGACCCCTTGATGAAAAATATGAGATAAGAACTCCAGAACCGCTGGTATAGGGGCCGTAAAGGGGTCCAAATTCTTATGCTCCACCCAGATAGAAAAGCGTTTTCATTTGCTCCTGTAGATCTTCCTGGTAGAAGGTTTATGAGCGGCCACCAGGATCGCCTTAACTGAGGATGAGATACCGGGAGTCCTAGCCATTAACGGAACTGGATCAACCAAGCCGAGAGCTTGAGGTTGTCCAGGTTGGGGGTCATCAACCCCAAGGGGTGAGAGATCAGATCCGGAATGGGATCTAGAATCCAGGGAGGATGTACTAGATGAGACCGTAGGGATGGGAACCAAGTTTGACAAGGCCAGAATGGGGCTATGAGGATAACTCTGCTCCCCAACTGACGAGCTTTCTGCAAAAACTTTGTCATCAGCGGGAGAGGAGGATAAGCATAAAGAAGACTGGATGGCCAAGCATGCACCAAAGCATCTCTGGGGGCTTCCCCTGGTGAGGGAATTAGAGCGAAAAACTTGCTGCACTTTGCGTTCGAAGGTCGCAGCAAGGTTGAACCCATTTGAGGACGATTTGCTTCACTACTAAAGGGTTCAGAGACCACTCATAAGGTGAGAGGATATTTCGACTCAGCTTGTCCGCTAGAATGTATGACCGACCCGGTATGTGCATTGCTATGAGAAAGCAGTTGGTGGATATTGCCCACTCCCAAACTCTCATGGCCTCTCGACAAAGTGGGTAAGATCTGGTTCCCCTGTTTGTTGATGTACCAGACCACAGCCATGTTGTCTGTCTGGATTGCAATAGTTCCTAGAGGAAGAAGGGCATGGAGCGCCTGCAACGCTAACAGCACTGCCCTCATCTCCAGAACATTTATATGTAAAAAGGTCTCTGTGTGAGTCCATGTGCCTTGGACAGTTCTGCCCATGCAATGCCCCCCCACCCAAGGCGAGATGCATCTGTGGTCACTGTGACTTGAGGTGGGGACATTGAAAAGGGGCGACCTTCCTGGAGATCGCTGGAATGGAGCCACCAATGTAGAGATTCCTTGCAAACCCTGCTGAGGGAAATAGGGGACACAATAGGTTTTGCAGGATGGACCACTGGACCTGTAAGGTCCATTGAAGAATCCTCATCTTCAAACGAGCTAGAGGTGTCACGTTGATGGCCCAGCCATGGACCTTAGAGCCCTCAGGACTAATTCTGCTGGAGGGGCAGACGACTGTATGAGAGCCAGGACATAGAGAGTTAGGCTGCAGAGCCTGTCTGGAGTTAGAAAGACCTTTGACTGGGTTGTGTCTATTCTGGCCCCTATGAAATCCAAGATCTGAGTAGGTAGAAGAGAGGATTTCTTGTGATTGATCATGATCCCTAGTTGAAGGGCCAGATGTAGGAAGTAGTTACTGGCTGAACATAGTAGATGCCTGGTGGGGGCGGTTAGGAGCCAGTCATCCAGGTAAGGAAAAACCTGAATTCCCTGAAGCCTCAGGTGGGCTGCTACAACTGCCATGACCATGGTGAACACCCTGGGAGGTGCAGTGAGTCTGAAGGGGAGGACCCTGAACTGATAATGGCTGGCTCCTAGCTAGAAGCGGAGAAACCTCCTGGATCGCCTGTCCATTAGAATGTGGTAGTATGCATCCTTGAGGTCTATGGAGCACATCCAGTCGTTCTCCTGTAACAGTGGGAGAATGGATTGAATAGTGACCATCCGGAACTTTTCTTTGGTGACCGACAGGTTCAGTGTGGACAGGTCGAGGATTGGCCTTAAGTCCCCCATCTTTTTTGGCACCAGAAAGAACCTGGAGTAAAAGCCTGATCCGGATTGATCTGGGGGGACATGCTGGATGGCTCTTTTTCTTAGCAGCTCCTTTATCTCTATGGCTGCTGCCTCCCTTTGATGGGGTGGGACATCGGGGAGGCTCCTGGACCGGGGAGGAGAAAGTAGGAAGGGGATAGAGTAGCCTCTGGATATGATTCGAAGCACCCAGCGATCTGTTGTAATGGACTCCCAATGTGCTAGGTGCTCTGAGAAGCATCCCCCAACTGCCTTCAGAGAGGAGTAGTCAGGTAACCCCTCAGGGTTGCTGTGCGGGTCGATCGGAAAAGGGTTCCCTCAACCGAAAATTCTTCAGCCCCCCTCTGCCTCTGGGCCGGCGTCCACCCTGTCCTCCTCTACCTCTGAAGGACAAGGATTCCGGAGCGAGCGGGACTGTTGAGATTTTTGGAACCACATCTTCTGTCCTCTTTGGTTCCTGGAAAAGGACCTCTGAGGAGCCAAGAAGCAGATCCCGACGGCAGACAACGTCTTCCCATCTTTCTTGCTCTGGAGTAGTGTATCACAGACGGTCTTGCCGAAAAGCATAGAACTGTCAAAGGGGGCATTCGCGAAGGACGCCTTGAAGGGTTCCGCAAAGTCACAGAGATGGAGCCAGGCATGTCGTCGTAAGACAATGCCTGCACCGCTGGCTCTAGCCGCTCCCTCTGTGGCATGGGAGAGAAGTCACATAGAGGTGTTAGAGACGGACTTTAGAGTGGCCATTCGAGCCGAGAAGGTTCTTTTATCTTCGGCCGACATGGACTCTGGGGGGCGATTCAGCGTACTCTTTGATTAGCTCCTGCTGGAGTCGAATTACATGTGCCAGGTAGTTCAGCACCCTTACAGAGAAGGAAGCTGAAGCAAACATCCGCTTCCCAAGGCACTCCATCGTCCGAGACTCCTTGTCAGGAGGATGAACCGAGGGACTCTCTTGTGCCTGTTCCCTCTTTGTGGCAGCAGCCACCACCATGGCATCTACTGGGGCACCCTTGCTCCAAACTGTTCTGTCTGTAGGGGGGCTGAGGATCTTGTCAAGTCTCTTAGGTATTGACTCCACAGTGTCCGGCTCCTTCCATGCCCTGGTAGTGATGAAGTCTACCAGGGGGTCGGCGGGAAGGGACACCCAAGAGGTAGATGGGCCTGTGTCAAACACCTCCAGAAACACAGACTCATCCAAGGAAGGCTTTTGGGCAGACCACCCCCCATTATGTAGCATTTCCATAATGTCTCCAAAGGAGATGTCCTCAGGGGGTGACCTTGGGGAACCTTCCCCTTCCTCTAAGTCTGTGTCTTCTGTGAGGGACTCGGATGAGTCCAAGTGCCTCTTCTTACATTGACGTTTGTGAGGTACCTCCTCGGGGGGGCTGTCCAAGGAGGGCTCACCAACAATGTCATGTTCCTCTACAGGAAACATTTGGGACTTAAGCGCAGGCTGACCCTGTGGCCGGATGATGGAGGACAGGCCCGTCTGAGAGGGAATGGTGGGCGGACTGGTAGCAAGAGCCTGGGGCTTCGAATCCCTCGAAAGAACACTCTCCACAACGTCGAATGCTGAGGGTGAGCCACTCTCTCTAGGATCTGAAAGCAGCCCCATCGGATCTGACGTGTGGATCGGCACCAGAGCCGACACGATCGGATCCGAAGGACCAGTGTGCTCCAACCGAGATGGAGCCGAAGACACACTGACTCCCTCGGATCCGAGGCTCAGATCACGGCCCCGAGAGCTCGGATCCGAAAAGGGACCCGACAGACTCGAGGGTGCAGTCGGCGCCAAAGTAGGGATTACTGTCGGTGCCGAACCCCCCCCCCCAGCTCCGATGCTACCTGGATCTGACAACTCCAAACTCCGATAGTGGGTCAGAGGAAGAACAATGGGGGCAAAATATGGGGTCGAGCTCCCCCCCGGAGGGGGGGAGGCAAGAGCACTCCCATCTGCAGCTGGGCCTGAAGAAATCGACACATCATCCGGCCCATGTCCGCGTCAGACAAACTTCTAGTGGACCTAGATGAGGCCGCTGAGGCTGGCCAGGAGGGCCGCCTCAACGACCTCGAAGGCAACTGGGTGTCCTCCTCCAGCTCCGGGAAAACCGTGGAGAACGGAGTTGAAAGGGGGAAGGCCCGGATGCCTTAAGGGAGGCTAGCTACTTAGACGGTGGGGCCGAGGGGACTGAATCAGCCCGCCACTTGTGGCTACAATAACTCACAAACGAAAAGCCAACTAGGTTGGATTGTGGCAATAAAGGCAAACGCAGTTCCTCCGTTAAATTCTTTAATGAGTAAAGCACGATATACACACAACTGAAGCACCACGAGCAGACAGTCCACTAAAATGATAACAATCCGCACTGAAATCACACTCTCAGATGTTAAGCGCTTTCATCTGCCGATTGCAGACTTCATCAGAACAATATTCAGTGCTAATCTCTATTCAATTTAAACAAAAAATGGCGCCAAATTAGCACAAGTATTTAAAGGTGTATGACTATATATGTAAACAATATATATAGTACGCTGTACTGTTTGATTTAATGATACATTCTTTCTAAATAATTCGGTGGATGTTAAAAACATCTATTAACCCTATTATAAAGCATACCACTTGTTCTGTACAATGAATAAATATCTATGATAATTTAAAAACTACTAATGTATGTATAAAACTAATAAATATTTTATGAATGACAAGTAATAAATTCATTGTAATCATATAGGACCCTTACCAACCATATAGATAAAATACATCAACTGATGACTTATATTACTATAAATAATTAAATAAATATTAATAAATATTTACCACACTAATATATACATGAATGAGAAATAAATACCATAAACTTTTAGTAGTATAATATTAATATAAAATACATCACATTTTAAGGAATGGTTTGATGCTAATAAAATCATTTAATCCTGGGGTTCTAGTGGCATCTACTAACATCTGCCACTTACTCTCCCTACATGCTAGTTTTGTTTTCCAATCTCCCCCTAAGGGATTACTGAATTCTTGGTCTATTATTGTGAATGAAAAGACATGTTGTTCGCCTACTTCTTTGATGTGCTTGTATAAGGCATTCTTAGGGTCCTTTGTTTTAATCTTGTAATAGTGTTCGTATATTCACTTCTTCAATTGCCTCTCCGTCTTTCCAATGTAGAAAGCGGGGCATAGATACATTTGGCTAAATATACCACTTGTTTAGTATAACATGACCCACCTTTGCTCTTAATTTTAGTATGATTCACATCTTCCAGTATAATGTAGGATGAGGTGTTGATATACTTGCATTGTTTACAGTATCCACATTTCTTAGTATATGTTTGTGTATCCTTCCTTTTGTCTTCGTACTTCTCTGTTCTCTCTAATAATTTCTTGATGTTTGGAGCTGTCTTGTATACTATAATTGGATACTGACCCAACTTTTCTCTACAACCATCTGTAACAGTTATTATATCCCAATATCTATTAACTATGTCCTTAATGTAGTTTACAAAGGGGGAATATGTCAACACACAAACTCTACCTCCTCTGAATTTATTAATTATTTGTGTTTTAGTTAGACTTTCATATTTACCCAATAGGGGAATATATTTTTTATCCCATTGTGAGCTAACATAATTAATGGTATCATCCAATAATTCTATCGGATATCCCCTATTCTTAAATAGTTGGTAAATGTATTTCATTTCTTTCTCCATTTCTTCTCTTTTGGATGACATCCTCGCTCCCCTGATACATTGACCTTTTACTATATTTTTGAAAATATGTCTAGGATGATTGCTTGTAAAGAATACATAGTCATTAGAGAATGTTGACTTTCTATGAACTTTGGATGCATACCCTCCTGGTATCTTATAAATGTATGTATCCAAATAAGAAATACCACTATCACTAATTTGATAGGTAAATTTTAAAAACTCTGTGGTATTGTTAATGTACTCAATAAATTTGACTATGTCACCCTTGTCACCATCCCATAGGACAAAGATGTCATCTAAAATCTTGCATAAAACTTATATTAGCTTTATAACTGCTGTTAAATATATACTTGGACTCCCAATCTAGCATGACTAAATTGGCAAAATGGGTGCAAGACGCACCCATAGCCACTCCTGTTTTTTGTCGAAATACTTCACCTTCAAAAAATATATAATTGTGGTCTAATACCAATGACATCATATCTGAAATTAAAACAATTCTATCCCAACTCAAATTAGAATAATTCCTCAAACTGTTGCAAAAGTGATCTAGCCCTTCCTCTTTGGGAATGCTAGAAAACAAATCACAAACATCTATCGTGACAAAAAAGTAGTCTGATTTACATACCAAAGGTGTTAATTTACCCAGAAAATCCCAAGAATCAATTATAAGATGTGGGATATTATTATAAGTATGTTTAACCCATCTATCTATAATGTGTCCTATATTAAAAGTTTTGGATTTGGACCCCGAAATAATTGGTCTAAAGGGTGGATTGGATATTGATTTATGAATCTTAGGAATTCCCACTATATGGGCCAGTATAGGAAATTCTGTACGAATAAAATCATAATCTTCCTTAGTAATTCTGTTATCTAACAAATACTCATCAATATATGAATCTATACGTCTGTATCCAATAAACACTTGATTCATGGATATAACTTCATAATTTCCGTTTTCTTATAAAATTTTTTGTATGGCAGCTTTGTAATCATGATTCGAAAATATAACCACTCCTCCCCCTTTGTCTGGTTTCATTATTCTAATGTCTGAATTTTTAATCAACTCATTTAGGCATTCTCTTTCTCCATTACTTAAGTTGTCCTTAGACAAATCAGTTAATTGGGTATTTCTTCTAACATGCTTCTTAAGCCTATAAATATCATTACAAACCAGATTTTCGTAATTACTAACTGTGGGATTACTGTTAGGAATGAAACAACTTTTTTTCTTTAACATGACTTCTGTATTTTGTCTGTCATCTTCACCACTGTCAAACAACATAGCTAAATTCAATTTTCTACAAAATAACTTAATATCTTTAATAATGAGGAACCTTGTACACACGAAACAGTCCTTAACGCTTTTTATTTAAAATAACAGCAGAGCGTTTTCGCCACAGTACACTGTGGCTTCCTCAGAGGCAAATACAAATCCAACATAAAACACTCTGTTTAAATCAGGATACATCAGGAAGTGACATCTTCCTGTTTCCTGAAAACCAGCAGCAATTTACTATAACACTAATAAAAAAGTTAAAATACAACCGCAGAACATAACCACAGTCAATATGTCACAACTTATAAAAACTACTTGACGTTAACCTATAATTTACAGTTTATATATTACAGGTACATCAAAATGCAATCGAGAACATTATGTTAAAATTAAAAACATCTCATTTTTTGTAAATAGGTGTGAACTATTTTCCCTCACATTATTATACATGGGTGTTAGGGGCAGTTTGATAATTGAGATATACATTTATATGTATACTTCTTTTTATTTTATTGATGAGCTTCCCTTTATTTTTAGGGTGCAGTTATCCTAGTCTACTTGCATTAATTTGTAGTTACAATATTGAATATACTTTTATCTGAGGGAATAAGTAATAGGTAGTAGTAATTTGTGTTGTAGCTCTGCATATTAATGTACATCTTTTATTAGATGTTTTTAATTTTAACATAATGTTCTCAATTGCATTTTGATGTACCTGTAATATATAAACTGTAAATTATAGGTTAACGTCAAGTAGTTTTTATAAGTTGTGACATATTGACTGTGGTTATGTTCTGCGGTTGTATTTTAACTTTTTTATTAGTGTTATAGTAAATTGCTGCTGGTTTTCAGGAAACAGGAAGATGTCACTTCCTGATGTATCCTGATTTAAACGGAGTGTTTTATGTTGGATTTGTATTTGCCTCTGAGGAAGCCACAGTGTACTGTGGCGCTGTTATTTTAAATAAAAAGCGTTAAGGACTGTTTCGTGTGGTTACTGCCGACAAGGTTCCTCATTTGCTGTGGTTTGGTTTCGTTTTTTTTCTTGGTTTTGGTCGTTTTTTTCTGTGAGGATTCCTGTTGTTTCGGCAGTTTCACTTCAAGGCAGCTTGATGGCGAGTGGCAATGACAACGCCGATACGGACCTAGCTGTTTTAATAGCTGGTCTGTCTGCCAGGCTTGACCAGATGAATTTGAGGATTGATGACATGCAGGCTACGTTCCGGATGCCGAGAATGGGTACGTCCGGTTGTACAAGCAAGACGGCGTTGAGCCAAGGGAGTCTCGACGATTGGATTCCAGCGGGACAGCCGGAACGGCTGAATTCTAATGTTAACAACGTTGTTGGTTTAGACAACAGTCAGAGAGGGATTTCCTTCCTTTCTGGTGTTGGTACTGGGACTGAGGAGAGAGCAGCATGTTCGTACCGCATGTTGTAGCAGTTTCAAATGAACGTTCCAACTACAATCCACGGGTTTTGGATAGTGCTAATAATGGACCTACTGGAACGAATTTAGGATTACCGGACTTAGGAGACTGGTTGTTGGACACCACTAATCTTACGTTTGGCCAACAAGGTATGCTATCAGGTGTTGTCGCACCTAACATGAAAAACACATGCTTAGCAGATAAACTTAAGCTTTTTGACTCCAAACTGCTTAGATTAAAAAAGTTGCAGTTGGAGTCGGCTTATTTTAAACAATGTATCACTGAAAACCTGGTGCCAAAAGGGTTACGGAACAACTTTACGCCATCTGGCCTAATAACCGACCAGGCGTTTTCAGTTGATTTGGAAGTGCTTTTTCAAAAGCAAGGCGTTGAACTATTAGAACTGATTGTCAAACATTATGCAGTGCACATTGATTTATTAATGAATGATATTAACAACTTGGACAAAGATATTAAAACTGACCTGGACTTTAACAGATATAGATTCGACTATGGACGGATCTTATCTAGCATTGATACGTTGCTGTTGAAGTTGAAGGGGAATAAAAATAAAAAATTGATTAGAGATAGGGAAGCCTATTTTAAGAAATGTGCATATTCTAATTTAAAGGGACCTAGGGACACCCGTGTAGGTTGCATTAGTGATAGTCAAACGACTGATGTGGATGAAGATAGGATTGGACTCGAAGATATAGTAGAGGAAGATAATAATGAGGGACATGCCAATTCAGGACCTAGGCGCAGTAACAGAATTAAGGGGTTTGCCAGAAATAAAGGGGGTTCTGGTAACCCCCAATATGGTTTGAGTTCCAACAATAAACCAGGCAACCAGAATAAAGGTAACAATAACAATTTTTTAGGCCAAGGCAGTGGCAAGTCCTATGTGAACAGGAGAAGGAATTAGATGAAAATCTAGACCTGAATAGTTTAGACAAAGTTGGACCCTCCTCTTCACTATTATTAGTGTACACTGACCCACCCCCTTTAACTTTTGTACATGGTTTTCCTACCATTCTTACTAATAAGAATGGTGACTTTAGAATTTACAACTTTACAGATATCATTCTTGATGAACAGCTGATTGAACTATTAGCCTTGGGTAACTCCTTTGTTCCCAAAAGGAATGGGAGTATTGCTAAGGAAATCATAGAGCTTAAATGCTTTGTGAGAAAAATGAACCTTAAATTGATGTTTAATCAGCAATCTGATATCGAAAACTCAAACAAAGATGGGAGAGCTGGTGGTTCACATCTTATGAAATTAGCCAGCGTGTTTAACCCGCCTTTACATACAATCTTGCAATTGTTTGAGAATGTGTGTGAAATGGACTTCAGATTTTTAACTGTTAATAACAATGACAAAGTGAATACAGGCAGTTCTAATATTACTAAAGAACAGATGCTGTTATTAGACGAGTTATGTCGGTTACCTGTACGAGTATTAAAACCTGATAAGGGTGGTGGGTTAGTGATACTTGATAATATAACATACAATGAGAAGATGACTGCATTACTTGACACTGATGCATATACAAAATCTTCAAGAAGTGAGGTTAATGGTAATATCCAGAGAACTAGGGGTTATTTTAGGGATCTGTTCCTGGCAGGGAAAATTGATATTAATTTGTACAATTATATTGATATCAATTGTTCAAAAGTACCTGTCATGTTCGGAATCCCTAAAATGCATAAGAGTATTGACAACCCCCCTATGAGGGCGTTGATTGACGGTAGATCGTCCATTACGTATCCCTGTTCCAAGCTTATTACAAATATACTGGATAAATACATTAAAGGTATTCCCAGTATATGTAAGGACTCGTGGTCGTTTCTTGAAAGCATTAATGGTACCCCATATAACGTTGATAACAACTTTTTGACCATAGATGTTATAGACCTATACACTTCCATACCGCATCAAGAAGCGGTGGAATGGATTGGGTCTATGCTTCAGGAACTTGGGGCCTCTAAATTGGAAGTGGACCTGGTTACAGAATTACTGGAAATTGTCTTGACTACTAACTACTTCACCTTTAATGGGGAGTTCTTTTTACAGAAACGTGGTGTGGCGATGGGCTCACCATGTGGAGCTGGAGTAGCAAATTATGTTATGGGATATTGGGAAGCTAACATCCTACAGAAAGTCCCTGGTTTAATGCAACCTGTTGTATTCTACACCCGGTTCCTGGACGATATTTTTATATCGTTCAGGGGCTCGGAGGTGGAAGCTGCAGTTTTTGTGGAAACTATTAACTCCACAACTGAATTTTTAAAGTTTACATTTAGATTTTCAACTAGCGAGATTGATTATCTCGATGTTAAGCTAGTGAAAGATTCTGTAGATGAAGCACTGACGTCATCTGTATTTAGAAAGTCCACGTACTGCAATTCATTCCTGCACTTCACCAGTTTCCACCCATTTAAACAGAAAAGATCTATTGTGAAGGGACAATTGGTGAGGGCAGGAAGAATGTGCAGCACTTTGGTGGTCTTTACTAAGGAATGTGCTTTACTGAAGGAAATGTTTTTTAACCGAGGATATCCAGAAAAAATGCTATTTGAGCTCATTAGTGAAGTTACTTCTAAAAGGAATAACGGTTTTTACAAACCTTTATTATTACAACAAAAATCTGGACAGATTGATCTTAGTATCAATATTGGTCCGGATGAGCTCCAATGTGATAATGGGATGAGTGTTATAACAACAACAATAGGTGAAGAATTTGATTATTCCTTAAGTTTTATCACCACTTTTAGTAACAATTCCAAAGGTATTCTGGATATAATATGGAAGAATTGGCATCTTATATCTTCCAACTCCCTCTTGGTTGAAAAAATGGGTAGGGAGCCCAGATTTATTTTTAGGAGATCAAATAACCTAAAGGAATTATTACAAAGGGACATGCCTCAAGATTCTTTTTATAAAAAGAGAGGCATGTTCAAATGTGTTTTTTGTAAATTCTGTATTAATGTCCGAACTGGTGAGACATTTAAGGTTAGGGAGAAAAAGTATGACATCCGGTTTACACTTAATTGTGAAAGTAAATCTGTTATTTATATTGCCATGTGTAACTGTTGCCAAGGGTTCTACGTCGGAAAAATGGACAGACGTGTCCGGGACCGAATGTATGAACATCTGTATGCGATTAAGAATAAGAAGGACGACAATGCACTGGCAAAACATATAGCTTTGAATCCGGGTCATAGCTTCCAATTTATGGCCATTGACCACGTACCAATAAAGGTTAGGGGTGGCCCTTTTTCGTTAATCCTTGAAAATAGGGAACTGGAATGGCAGTTACGTTTGGACGCATTTAGACACCCTGGTTTGAATAATAATTGCAATATAGCCCCTGTTTTAAAATTGAAAAGTTACCTTAGATAGTATAGTCCCCTTTTAGCCATCAATTTAATGATTGGTTGTTATTTTTTTGTAAATAGGTGTGAACTATTTTCCCTCACATTATTATACATGGGTGTTAGGGGCAGTTTGATAATTGAGATATACATTTATATGTATACTTCTTTTTATTTTATTGATGAGCTTCCCTTTATTTTTAGGGTGCAGTTATCCTAGTGTACTTGCATTAATTTGTAGTTACAGTATTGAATATACTTTTATCTGAGGGAATAAGTAATAGGTAGTAGTAATTTGTGTTGTAGCTCTGCATATTAATGTACATCTTTTATGAGATGTTTTTAATTTTAACATAATGTTCTCGATTGCATTTTGATGTACCTGTAATATATAAACTGTAAATTATAGGTTAACGTCAAGTAGTTTTTATAAGTTGTGACATATTGACTGTGGTTATGTTCTGCGGTTGTATTTTAACTTTTTTATTAGTGTTATAGTAAATTGCTGCTGGTTTTCAGGAAACAGGAAGATGTCACTTCCTGATGTATCCTGATTTAAACGGAGTGTTTTATGTTGGATTTGTATTTGCCTCTGAGGAAGCCACAGTGTACTGTGGCGAAAACGCTCTGCTGTTATTTTAAATAAAAAGCGTTAAGGACTGTTTCGTGTGGTTACTGCCGACAAGGTTCCTCATTTGCTGTGGTTTGGTTTCGTTTTTTTTCTTGGTTTTAATATCTTTAATACTTTCCACCAGATTGAATCTTGAATTGGGAATGAATTTCATGCCTTTAGCTAATAGTTGATAAAAGTCTTCTTTAATAATAAAATCTGAGTAATTAAAAACATTAAAACCATTAAATGTACTCATAATCGTCTTATGATTTGATACATTAGATTGTCCAGAGCTTGGTGAGGCAACATCAACCAATGGAATATCCTTGTCTAACACACCATCTTTTTCATGTATATTTATCTCTGTTACTTTCTTGTAATCTAAAATTTCCTGTTGGGTTGATAATGATTCTTTTGATATTTCTTGTAATTGGGGTGAAATCTGCCTCCTTGAAAATTTTCCTTATTTTCATCTCGTATTTCCCTTTCACCATTGTATCTATCTGTTGTTCTATACTGCCTATCCTGTGGCCAAATATATGCTTTCTTTGTACGATAAGATTCCACATCCCTATCTAATTTGCCATATTTCCTGTTAAAAATGCTCTGAGCTTGTTTGTCTGCTTGCTGGAATTGTTTGTTATACAATTCCTTCCATACATTAAAATCACTGTGTTGTAGTATACTTTGGTTTATAATTTCCACCTCATGAATAAGGGTTAACATTTTTTCATCGTTGTGTTGTATTAACAAGTTCATGTATTTAAACCCAAATTCATCAAATAAATTGTTAAATTCATATTTAACTTGGTCATTATATATCAAACCCATAGGCAATTTGAAAAATCTTATGCCTTCGTACAACTTGAATACTTATGCACTTGTTCAAATACGCATTATCCACTTTTATATTTTTAATAGTTGATAATTTCTTGCCAAAATTGTATATCATATCTTTTAAAGAATTGTTTGAATGTATCACTTTAGAATGGGGTGTCTGATAAACATTATTAAAATCATATTCATTGTTTAAAAAAACATTAATATCATCATTTTCAGTACATACATTTTTGCTTCTAGTACTTCTATTATACATAACGTCCTTGTTAGGACTTGAAATAGTCTTTTTGAAAGTACCTTTGTTATTAGAATCATTTCTGCCAACCGTTGCATAAGTTTTAAATGTTGTGTTAGTTTTCGGTATGGCCCCTTTCCTTTCCATGTCCATACGGTTTTGCAACATACTAAAATCGAATGTAAAGTCCCTTTCTGGAGATAACACAAATTTCTACAGAACAAGTGGTATGCTTTATAATAGGGTTAATAGATGTTTTTAACATCCACCATTATTTAGAAAGAATGTATCATTAAATCAAACAGTACAGCGTACTATATATATTGTTTACATATATAGTCATACACCTTTAAATACTTGTGCTAATTTGGCGCCATTTTTTGTTTAAATTGAATAGAGATTAGCACTGAATATTGTTCTGATGAAGTCTGCAATCGGCAGATGAAAGCGCTTAACATCTGAGAGTGTGATTTCAGTGCGGATTGTTATCATTTTAGTGGACTGTCTGCTCGTGGTGCTTCAGTTGTGTGTATATCATGCTTTACTCATTAAAGAATTTAACGGAGGAACTGTGTTTGCCTTTATTGCCACAATCCAACCTAGTTGGCTTTTCGTTTGTGAGTTATTGGGCTTACTTTTTGTTCTTACTTTTTGTACTTGTGGCTACAATGCCTGTCTCGCTCTTTTCTCTCCCTTCTTCTGGAGTCCCTCTCCTCCTGAGCCAAAGCGGGGGTTTGAGTCCTGGTCAGGGGAGCAGGGACGGAAAGTGGAGCAGCCGCAGCCGCGGCTGGTGCCACGGAGGGGGAGGATGATGAAGCCGAGTCTGGGGGCAGAAGGCCTGCAAGAGTTAGCTTTGACTTCCTATCCCTCAAAGCCCTAGGGTTGAAGGCTGCACAAATAGTGCAGCCTGAAGTAAGATGGTCTACCCCTAGGCAAATAACACACCGAGTGTGGCCATCTGCTGGGGATAGCTTATGACCACACTCGGTACACTTTGAAAATATAGCTTTTGGGCCTTCGGACATTCTGACAGGAAAAGAAAAAGGCGGTCCACGCGCACACACCTTCACACACACAGAGAGGGGGAGGGGAACTAAAGAGAACTAACACTATTAAAACTAACAAAAAACTAATTTTAAGGGGTTAAAGAGAAGAGTACACACTTGCACTGAAGAGTAGAGACAGAATAATAATAGAGGAAGTTTTTAAATTAGCTTTAACTCACAACCCTCGCTAAGAGCTCATTCTAAGGTGCTTCACTAAGCCACGGCAAATGAGATCTGAGGACTGGAGGGAGGTAGCAGGGTATTATGGGTAAGGGGGAGAAGCTAGGAGCTCGGATCTTTGGCTAAGAAAGCTGCCGGCTCAGATCCGATTCGGATCCGATACCAACAGGTTGCTGATCAAATGAAGTTAACTACTTCAGATATTCTGTTCAAAAGAGTATGATACTAGAATAAATATGTGCTTTTTCTCATTCTTGCAAAGGGGAATGACTGGATTGGGACTCTTGGCTTTATCTAGCAACAAGTTTTAAGAAAATGCAAATAAATAAAAAAGAACATTGAATATAATAAAGCTCTCCTCTAGCAAATAAATAATAAATAAATACTTGTAGAAGGAACCTTGTATCTGGTTCTCATGTTTACATGGAGACAATCTGATAAAGAGCAATAAAAACAGAAAACGTCTTTCTTTTAATGGTTTTCTTTTAATGGCTACATGTTAACAGTTTTGAAAGCATTCAAGTCTATTCTGATTCTTGGAGAGCAATAAGCAATAGAGATAAGAAAAAACATACAGCATTTAGTAGAAGTGTAGGCTGTACCACGCATCTAAGCATGAATAACCTTCCTTTTAGGTTAACCTAAGTCTATGAGTGTGGCTGTCAGTTTGGGACAATTGTTCATATTAGAAGGTGAAACATAAATATTTAAATATGTATATAGTTTTGTGTGTTAATATTAAGTTATTAGGTTTTTAGGGTGTATTTTTGAGGGCTTTCAATAAAACGAAAAGTTTCTATGATGTGGCATAGGCTCAAATTGATATTACAGGAAACAACTGTATAAAAGGTCAGCTTGCCAAACATTAGTGCATGCATGCAACACAAAAGCTGGAACTAAACACTTAACAAAAAAGCTGTCACAAATAAAAGGTAGGATTAATAACTTTTTAAAATAATAAGTCTTTCAGTTTTATCTTTAAATGTTAATGGTACCACAGATATATACAAAAAAGAAACAGTAGTGATCTATATTTAAAAATGTAGTGTGCAAATAGTTATGCTACAGGAGACACATTTGAAAATAAGTGAACATGTGAATTTGATAAAGAAAGGTTTTCAGAACAGTTATTAGGTGGAATACTTAGTGTGAAGATAGGTGAAGTCTGTCAACCTAGCCAGATAGAATTTTGTAGATAATTCAGTCATTTGTAAATATTAATGTAAGCCACAGGCTTGTTCTCTTAAATGGGAAAAATGTTGTTAAATGTGGAACTGCAAAAATGTAACAACAGTGCACTCTGCTGTAGCAACGCTAATAAGTCAATTCTTTGATTCAAAACTTAGAGCTGATATGTCTGGATAAAAGAATTCTGGCTATTGTCTTGAGACCAGAGTTAATTGCTAGAATTTGCATGCATAATTTATCTTATTGTTCTGGCTTGCTGACCAGCTGCAAGATTAAGGGCTATTAACCTCTGAGAATCTGTTAGCCTGGGAACCTGAAAGAAATTATGTAATCTGAAATGAATCAGTGGTACTGTGTTATCAATTTAAGGATAGAAAGAATGAGGGCATTAGAGCATTTGTCTTGAGAACATCCAACATCACCAGCACTGCCTGTAGCTATATGTAAGTAGCATATTAGACTTTAGTGTTTCTCTTAGAAATAGCTAGGAATTAGGAAGAGTAGACTAAGTGTTTTTCTGTGTTGATGTCAGAACTTTTCTACCATATTATTTTAAGTATTTCTCTGTGATCTCTGAACTCTTAACTGGCACTGTGTAGTAAGAAGTATTGTCTTGTGGTTTTATTATTTATTATTAAATATTTTTAAACCTTTCAAATGTGGCTGTTTTGTGTGGAGATAATTTAAGCTCTAAGAGTGCTTTGCATGTATATAGTAATACTGTACCTAGTCACTCCAAATAAGTCTTGACTGTTATGTTGCACTTACCATTTGGATAATAATATTGCACAGTAATAATTGGACACTCTTTTAAGGGCCTTTGGGTATCTGATAAATATTAGCTGGGTGGTGGCAGTGATTTCTACAGTACAGTCTGGGTAAAAGGGGCACAGCTGGAGAACCTGTGCCAGCCTTCCCAGGATTGTCTGTGTGGTTGTATAAACTCTTATCTCAAAGTGTATGTGTGTCAGCTACTTGGGCAGGGACACAAAGCACTGGTTGGACAGAAAGGGTGCTGGAGGTTTTAGCTTGCCCACTAGGCTGAGATCTGGACCCTATAGCTGTGCCAATGGGGAGTCTTATTGGGGGCCTGGAGAGAAGGGGGGAAACCAGCCTCAGACTGGCTATGATCTCTGTGTGCTCTTAAGGGAAATTGTACTTTACTGTGTGTGTATTTATTATCCTTTCCCTATATAGACGCCCCTCATTGGTGTTAGTGGTGAGGATTGAGGCTCCTTGATTGCTGGGCCAGTGCATGGGCATCACATATTAATTGTTTGGCAGTGGTGGGATATCCACACAACATATTAATTGGTTGGCAAATACTAACTGGCTCGTAGTGGTGTGGGTAGAGTGAATTCCTGTAGCTTGTGTACAGTGATCACTGAAGGTGTATTGTACTCTAAATCAGCCACGCAGTGAATACCCAGAGTTCAGATCACAATTGTTTCATTTCTTTTGTTTGCTTAGTTAGTCAGGGAGAGCTGGCAGCATGTCAGCAGAGGAGTATGGAAAGCTGACAAGGAGCCAGCTGGCTGAGATGTGCCAGGCTAGGGGGATTGGTGCATGGAAACCTGACTAAGGCAGACATGATTGCAGCTTTGGTCACAGCTGCATCAGAAAACAGCAACCAGGACAACGATCAGAATGGCAATGGAGATATACCACCTTCAGAGAATGGACAGCACAACCTTGCTGCCAAGGACTTAAAACTCCATCTGGACCTAAAGAGACTTGAGTTGGAGGCCAGGCATGTGGAAATAGAAGCAGCTGAGAGACTGAGGCATCTAGAGAGAGAGGACAATAAAAAACTGTGACTTTTGCAGGCTGAGGTGAATGAGAAACTGCTACACCTGGAAGCTGAGGAAAAGGAGAGGCAGAGGCAGCATGAGAAGGAGCTTCTGACTCTTTGCCCAGAAGCACAAAAGGTCAGTAAATTTCTTACGAAGTTTAAAGAGGGAGATAATTTTGATAGTTTCGTTCATATGTTTGAGAGGGTATGTAAAAAGTATGATATTGACCAAAGGCTCTGGGTATGGTTCCTGACCCCCTTGCTCCATGGTAAAGCTGCAACTGTGCTGTCCAAAATGTCTGATGTTGCATGTTTTGATTATACTGCTGTTAAGAATCACTTGTTAGAACTGTTTAAGCTAACACCTGAAACGTATACGAAAAAGTTTTGTGAGCACAGTCACAAGGCAAATGAAAGTGTGTGTCAATATGTTGCTGAACTGAGCACTTATTTTCATAGATGGGTGAGGGGATGTCAGGTCCCCACTTTTGAAGGGCTGGCAGACCTTTTGGTGAGGGAACAAGCCCTTAGCACTTTGCCTGAGGACATGAGGATCTGGTTAGCTGATAGACAATGTGCTACTTCAGATGAGTTGGGGAAGAATGGAGACCTATACCTAGCAAGCAGGGCATCCCTGCACAGGAAAGGGACCCCCAGTACTGCTCATATGTGTCTAAAGGAACCCATGGTTTGCAGCACAGACTGCCCCAACAGAATCTGCCAGTAGCAGGGGAAGCCACTAGTCCATGTACATGTCCAGGACCTAGGGTTAAATGTTTCGAATGCAACCAGTGGAGCCATGTGGCATGAAGATGTCCACGGAGGCAAGGTGGGGAACAAAAGTTGAGAGAGCCATTAAGTGGGAAAGACAAAATGCCAATAGTAGGTTGCCTTAAGACAACAAGGGTACTGAACTACCATCCTGCAGATGTCCTGATAGGGAAGGATTTGCATGAGGCAGTACCATATGATTATGCAGTTACATGCAGTCAGGCTATGAGACAAGCATGTGGGTCTGGTAGCCTGTGAGAGACCCAGACAGACTGCATACTTGAAGCCAGGACTAGTGAGGTGGTTACTTCAGGGAGGAAGCTACGCTGCAGCAGTGAGACTGGAGATGAGCCACAGCTGCTTGTGGGTACTGATGTTCCCTTGGACAGAGTGAGTGCAAAGGTAGAGGTGAGTAGTAGTACACAGGCTAAGAATGAGGCACTCCTGTCAGAGGATGCCAGACTTCCTGTGGAAGGGGAGCTGGGAAGACTTACAAAGAGAAAGTTGAGACAGGCTCTGCTCTCAGACCCTACATTGTAAGGCCTGAGGCAGGTAGCTAGGGAGGCACCTGATTCTCAAGGGAAGGGGGAATCTGTATACTGGGACAAAGGGTTACTGTACAGAGAGTGGACCGCTGATTGAGGGCTAGAAGATGAGAGGGTACAGCAATTGGTAGTGCCTAGAGCTTACCAAATGGCACTTCTAGCCATAGCCCATGATATTCCCTTTGCAGGTCTTATGGGCATAAAATGTGCAAAGAGACATATTATGCAGAACTTCTATTGGCCTGGAATTTCCAGAGATGTAACAGGGTACTGCAGGACCTGTGAGCAGTGCCAAAAGGTAGGCAAGGCAGGAGACAAGGTGAGAGCTCCTTTGATGCCTTTGCCTGTGATTGAGGAGCCATTTCAGAGGGTAGCTATGGATATTGTGGGGCCTCTGAGTACCCCAAGTTCCACAGGGAAAAAGTATATCCTAGTGGTAGCGGATTGTGCTACACGATACCCTGAGGCAGTGGCTCTGTCCTCCATTAAGGCAGAAAGGTGGCAAATGCTTTGTTAGAGATTTTCAGCAGGGTAGGTTTCCCAAAAGAAATACTGACTGACAGAGGTACCAATTTCATGTCAGACCTGCTGGTTGGTCTGTGGAAGTACCGTGGGGTGAAGCACCTGAAGACCACCCCCTTCCAACCCCAGACTAATGGTCTGGTTAAGAGGTTAAACTCTACAATCAAGTCCATGCTATGCATATTTGCAGACCAGCTTAAGAGGGAGTGGGACAAATATTTGCCCCATCTGTTGGTTGCTTACAGAGAGGTTCCCCAGGAATCCAAAGGTTTTTCACCCTTTGAGTTGCTGTGTGTGCGTAGGGTGAGGGGACCTCTAGATTTAATTCGAGATGAGTGGGAAGGTGAGTGTGAACCTCACAAGGAGTCTGTTGTGGCATATGTCCTAAATCTCAGGACAAGGCTCCGGAAACTCATGGGCTTGGCCCAGGAGAACCCGGCAGAAGTCCCACAACAGAAAAAGATGTGGTATGACAGGAATGTTCAAGCTAGAGAGTATGCTGCAGGACAGCAGGTAATGGTTCTCATTCCTGTCAGACACAATAAGCTGCAAGCAGCTTGGAAGGACACTACAAGGTGGTAAGAAAGGTAAGTGATGTTAACTACATGGTGGAACTGCTAGGCAGGGGCACAAATTGTACCATGTTAACATGATGAAACCTGGGGCACAAATTGTACCATGTTAACATAATGAAACCTTACAATGAAGGGAGGCCCTTGTGCTGAGAATTTGTAGTGGATTGCAGAAGGAGTCTGAGGGAGATATGGTGACTGATCTCCTCAGTGAGGCTCAGACTAACACCTCAGTGGAAGGAGTACCAATGCCCCAGCAGCTATCTCCTACCCAGGTTTGAGCAATTCGTGCAGTGTTACAGGAGTTTGGGGATATGTTCCCAGTGCTAGAGAGAAGTCAGCCTTTGTGACTCCTTTTGGCTTGTTTGAGTTCACAAAGATGCCCTTTGGGATGAAAAATGCTCCAGTGACTTTCCAGAGGCTGGTAGATCATATTCTATCAGGAGCAGGATAGTTTGCTTGCTTACTTAGATGATATTGCCATCTACAGCCATTCCTGGCAAGAGCACCTTCAGCATGTCAGGGAGGTGCTGGGCAGACTACAGAGGGCAGGGTTGACCATTAAGCCAAGCAAATGTCAGATGGGTATGGCAGAGGTCTCCTACCTGGGGCATAGAATGGGGAATGGTAAGATCAGGCCAGAACCTGCCTAAGTAGAATCCATTCAGGCATGGCCTACACCTGTTACCAAAAAGCAGGTGAGGGCATTCATAGGGACAGAAGGGTACTGCAGAAAGTTTGTTCCCAGTTATAGTATCATAGCTGCTTCCCTCACAGATCTGCAAGGAAGAACAGAGCCAGCCAGCAAAATGCCCGGTTGCTAACATGGAGCTTAGGGTTGCAAGCATATGATAAGTCCTTGATCCTGATAAAAGGGGTGGGCCCTGGTCATTAATACTTGAAAAACATGAAGCACTGTGACAAATTAGAACAAATGCAACACAGTGGCCGGGACTCAATGATTTGTTTTCTTTGGAATGTTTTTTAAAACTAAAAGCCCTAAATAGATGAAGCATGTTTTATTTGTATAATACAGGTGAAGTGTATATATTTTATTCACCCATTAATTATTTATTCGTTTATTTATTTTATTTTATTTCATACTGATGAATACATTTTTTATGCTATAAATTTTAAACATTAAGTGTCATCTATTTGAAGTAATAGGAATGTAAAATATTTTATAATAAATGCTCTTAGTAATATTTTATTATTTTATTATTTCATATATATATTTTCTGAAATGATTTTATATAAAGAAAACTTCAGAATTACATAATATGATAATGCAGTTTAATTGCATATATACACAGACATAAGGGGTTGTGTGTGTTACCTGGTTTGTTGTGGTAATTAGAGGGCGTGCATTTAGTGATGCAAGTAATCATTATTTTATAAAAGTAATGAAATTGTTAGATAGGGCATTCTGATGAAGTCTCTGAATAAGCAGAGATGAAAGCGCTTAATTTACTGCTTTGTTACTTATTTGTTTTAATACATGGTGCTAAATAAAACTTTTTAAATGCCTTTGGAAATTGTAGCATTTCACTGTGTTCCCCATCTCTGCTAGTGCCTTTTTTCTGTTTTAAGATATGTGAGGAATTGAGGGCAAAAATTAAAGTGGATGGGTTCTTCTCTGATAATGTCTGTTTGAGCAGAGGAATGAGGCAAGGGTTTCCCATTTTTTATTTGCACTTTATTTAGAACCATTGGCAAAGAAAATAAGAGACTCAGAAATTCAAGTATATAATTGGTATGGTAGTCAAGAAAAACTGGCTCTATTTGCAGATGATATTATTTTATACCTGATAAAACCAGAAAAGAACATTTCAGTGTTGTGGAACACTTTGAGGCAGTTTCATATCTTTTCAGGATACAAAACTAATGAAGCTAAAACAAAGGCAATAGCTGTAAATTATGTACAACACACATGGATTGGTTCAGCAATATCCAAATTTATGGGGACATTTTACAATGAAGTACTTAGGAGTATGGATTAAAAGGATTCTGATTTGGCAGCTAAGGATATGTGGGAAGAGACTAAACAAAAGATAATATAAAAACTGAGAAATTGGAATCTCTGCTATGTGTATATGGATATGGATAGCAAGATATAAGCAGTAAAAATGTTTAGTCCCTCTAGTTGTATACACGAGTCAGGCATATTTTTATCAACCAGAGAAGTTGTGGATAGCAATTAATAAAGAGCTGAAGGATTTTATCTAGGAGGGGGAGATGGCAAGAGTCACATAGGATAAACTGATTCTTCCAACTAAACAAGGCAGTTTTAGGATTACCTGATTTGAACAGGTATTTCAGAGCTACACAGTTAAGGCTCCTATACATAGCACAAGTAGAAACCTATAAGTCAAAGTGTATGATGATAAAACGGGGAAGCTCAAGAAACAGGGAGAGGCTGGGATTTTGGATGCAGATCCTTAAGGATAATAACAATAACCATGCAGATTATTATATTTATAAAGTAGTAGAAAGTATTCTAAGAACTAAGCCAACACAGGAATGTAGAAAGGAGATTCTGCTGATAGGGATGACTGCAATTAGGGATACAGACAATAGGCAAGAGGCGACTGGAATTTATTGGAGAACACTGGTAAAAGAACCAAGGTATTGGGAGTGAATAATTAGATAACAGAATGGAAAAAGGGCAATAATTTATTAGAACTGTAGGACAGAGATTGCTTTCAGTATCAAGGACTGATATCAGAGTATAGGCAAAGAGAAAGAAATAGGTTGATCCTAAGTGAAAGTCAAGTGCTGGTAGAGTTTTTAGTAGAATCTCAAACAGAAGCTGCTGTTAAAAAAGGAATAATTAGTAGAGCATACAAAATATTGTATAACTATAAGAATTAATCAGAGGAAGTTAGTAAGGATTGGGAAGAGAGATTGGATAAGCAATTCACAAAGGAACAATAGGGGGATATATGTATGTCTCACAAATATGCAACAAAGTCTAGAAGATTTAGGATCTTTGCTTGGTAGTGTTTACATAGATATTTTTATATCCCAAGTAGACTCCAAAGAATTTTTGCTCTGATAGATAGCAAATGTAGGAGGTATAAAATAATAAATGAAACCACCAGCAGCCAAAGGTCACTCAGGAGAATAAACTGCAAATGTAAAAACAAATAACTTCAAGTGACCACCACATCTAAAAACATGCTTTTAGCTGTGGTGGTTGCTTGGAGTTATTTGTTTTTAAATATTGGAGGTATGGTGGGGAAGAAAGAGATAACTGAGAACATATTTTCTGGGAGCGTAATGAGTTGTCAGACTTTACACATTCCCTGCAAACTGCTCTGTCAGACAAACTGTGTGACCAAATTAGTGTAACTTAGGAAATGATTTTTCAGCTATGATACAGAATTGGAATTACCTAGACATACTAAAACCTTGCTTAGTGTAATTATGGTGGCTGCCAAAAAAGCAATTACTAGAAAATGGAAATCAAAGTCTAAACCACCTTTACTAGAAGTAATGAATATAGTAACAGAGATAAAACAAATGGAACTGGGAAAAGGGTAGAAGCAAATTACATAGGAAAAATGAGAACTGTTGGAACAATGCATGCAGAGGAGGAATGAGGTTTAAAAGAAGGCAGAATATGAATGGGCTATATAATGTTTGAATGACAATGACCGGATAGATTATAAGCGATGTGTAATGTATGCAGCTACAATTATGTCAGCATGGTTTGTGATGTATAATATTTGCAACTAAATTATGTCAATATGGTTTGTTTACATTTATATAAATGTATTAAAAGAAAGAAAATAAGAGAAAATGGAAAGTAAAAAAAAAATCAAGAATAAGTTAAGGAAGAATATAAAAAACAATACTATAGGCGAATTGGATGAAGTACTTAAGGAGGTCAGTGAAATATGCATGAAGTGTGGTAAAAGACAAGGATGTCCCATGAGTAGGGTATTGTTTGCATTAGTAATGAATGCAATAGTGAGTTAAGTAGTGTATAAAATGGATGATGCTAGATATGTGATGCAAAAGAAAGTGGTGGTACCAGTACTTTTGATATATGCAGACGATATAGTTGTGAAAATAAAAGTCAAGGTTTGGGTGGTGTGAAGTATATTTTTTAGAAATAACATTTGTGAAAAATGGTACAGTAATAGGACAATGAGAGAGTTTGATAAAAAAATAAATAAATATGGGTTATGTGGAGAATGTTTAGATTACCATTCAAGAAAGGGGTTGATCTGGTGAATTCTATTTTAATGAGGGAAATAGCATACATGTCAAAACTTTATATGATTCCAGAAAAATATGAAAAAGAAGTTATGCAATTAGTGTTTTATTTCATATGGGGATCAAGACAAAGCTAACTGAAAAGAGGCGTGTTGTATACGAGTGAAGATGAAGGGGGATTGGAGTTATTAAATCCAGTTGTTTATTCTGCTTCTTTAAACTTGTGTAGACCATTAATGTGGGTAAATGAAAAAAATGAGAAATTAATATTAAAAATACTAAAATATAAGTGCAAAACATTTGGGGAGATGATGAGAATAAAAAAAAGAGATAAAGAGATTATATAAATGAAGAAATTAAAATTACCAAGACAAAAATTCTAACATAGAAAATGAAAACTGATTATATAGAGATGAATAGAAGAATGTGGTGTAATAATGTAATAAAACAATGTTATTATGTAAATCCATTGGAAATTTTACCGATATAAATGATAAAAGCCATTAAAGTAACGAAAAAGTGGTGAAGTAAGATTGTAAAGTGTTAGGATTTCCTATGGAGACTGGTAATAAAAATTTTACTGGTAATGAGAAATATGCCTTATAAAAAGACAGTTGAAAGAGTGTGGTTTTTTTTGGGAGGAGACAACAGATTTTTTTTTTTTTTTGAAATATAAGAGTTGTTAAACTATGCAAAATCTCTGGAAAAAGTTGTATAAAGGAAAATGTTTTGAGAATATTAATTATTTAAGCAATATAGATATGAATATGATTTTGTGTGGGTATTTTAAAAACAATAATAAAGAATATGTCAGAATGATGGATAAGAATTTATGTAATATCAATCATTTGGAATGAAAGATTGAATTAAATTTTGTTCACTGGCAAATGAACTTTGGCTGATATATTGAGAAAAAATAGATTATGATTGTGGAAGAAGTAGTAGTGGTCAATTATAGAAGAATAATGATGATGATGGCATACTGAAATGTGTAGATATGTACCTGTAAATGTACATATTCTGTAATTATGTAAATAATTAATGTTTTGTCTACAATGTGTTAAATAAAGGACCCCTACACTTTTCAATAGGTAATGTGGGATCATTCACATCCACATGAGCTACCATCAGCTCAGGCAGAGGGGGTAGTGAGTCCTCCCAGGCTCTTTCCTACAGGAAGTTCAACTAGCATATTATCCTAACATGTAGGAAAGGAACATTGCTGCAAAATGTTAATGCATTTGCCGGAAACTACTACTTCTGAGGTAGATGGCAAAAGTAAAGGTCTGTACAATAGAACGTTTTTTTCTTTTTTGCTTTAAACAATTGGAAACCAATAGCTGGCAACTTAGAGTGATCATTAGGTACAACAATCAATATATTTCTTAAAGCTGGTAATGAATGCAAGGTAGATAGCTCACTATGGGACACAATTTTCAACATGTACCTAAGATTAACAGTGAGCAGTTTATCAATATAGCATCTATCAAGCATCTAGCTTTATTAATTTATAAAGGACTTAAGATAGGCAGGAAATAAGCTATTTGACACTTTGTTACATGGAGAAGGAACATCCGAGGATAAGAGACAAGTACGTACTTTAGGGTGATATATTTTTGCTTGTAACTCACAACAAAACTGGTTAGAAG
The DNA here is from genome assembly GCF_019279795.1 of Protopterus annectens. NCBI lineage: Eukaryota > Metazoa > Chordata > Ceratodontiformes > Protopteridae > Protopterus > Protopterus annectens. The sequence goes on along the minus strand of NC_056733.1, from coordinate 842,264,901 downwards.
TAAAGATTCAGTTAGCACTTTCTGAGGAAAGTAGCTGCACACCTAGCTATTGACAATGATCAATTATGAGAATGTTCTCAGCAACTTAACACACCCCTACATCTATATCTATCTATCTAGAGTAAGGGTTATATACAGAGATGATATATACAGAACCATAGCTAGCTCATATAGTACCTAGTAACAGTTCACAGTCTTGCACCCTACTCCTTGCTCTGTCAGTCCTTCAGGTAAAGAACAAAAACTTCCTCAAAGGTCTGTTCCTTAGTCAGGTGCTACAAACCAGATCCCTGGTCCAACATCTCTTAAAATTGAAAAGCAAAAAAAAACAAAAAAATACTTTTAAACTGTAGCATGCCAGATGCTACATTTTCAGCAAACAGCTTGCTACAGCTTTACCACACACAGAGCACTGAAGCTCTGAAAAGTACATTTCTTATTTCTGAACCAGCATTCAAAAGTAATGTAATAAAACCGTAGAGTCAATGCAAAATCATTATAGCTTTCCATATCAAAAGAACTAGTAGGGTGTGCTCTTCATTAGGATTGAACTCTCTACGAAATGTATATCAAATAAGACACCCCATTCATGTCCAATGCTTTAAAATGAAACAGTTGAGCACATCTGTTTACCGCTCTCAAATGGGTTAGTTGAGCACTGTAATAGAACTTTCAAGTCTATGTTACAATAGGTGGCAGAGATAGAGGGGAAAAGTAAATCATGTGTCATGTTCCAGCAAAAAAAAAAGAAATTTCAGTGATTAAGTCTTTCTAGAAGATGTGTAATAGTCTTAACAGACAGCTAAAGTGAAAAAAAAATGTTAATATTCTATAAGAATGAGAAAAAAGGAAAGCCATTCCAAACGTTATGCTTTCATCTCTCGAGAGAGGATTGTGAATTAGATTGGAGAAAAATAGGAACCTGAGGGATGTAGAAGCCTAAAGGGAAGTAGGAAGAAAGAAGCAGCATGAGAAGGGATGTAAAATGTGCTGGCACAAAAAAAGAAATTTGGGAAGTTTGAAGGATTTTGACAAATCAATGGGGAAGGAAGACAGCCATGTTCAGTGAGAAGATCAGGCTTCAGCAGAAAGAATTTGGACATCTTCAGCTAGAGCTGGATTGAAAGGTGTATGACATCTTTGATCAGAAAGAAGGAGGGGAGATATCATAAACAAATTGGGATTTGGTTAGGAAAGAGCATAATCTGTCTAAAGGACAGTGACTTACCTTCCTTCAACTGACACAAAAAAGTTAAAAGATGAATAAGGAAGTGGTCGACTGTGAAGGGGCAGGCAGTGGAAAAAAAAATTTCAATAACAACTCAGGAAGAGTGCTGGAGAGAATTGCTAGGGAATCTATACAGCAAGATGATAGAGAAAATGGCTCAAAGGATAACGGACACCTGCAGGACTAGAAAGAAGTATAAAATCTGTAAATATGTTGTAAGTAATTGCTATGTAAATTGGTAATCGTTATGTAATCCAATGTAACTACTGTCTGTTTATTTTAACTGTGGAGCTTTTCTCCCCGGGCCTCCGCTGAAAATGGACCTACATCCAGTCGGACACTCCCGGTCAACAAATATAAATAAATAAATAAAAATAAAGTGCTGTGAGATATTCTGTCAAATTAATTATAAGGAGGGTTCTTCTAAATAAAACTGACTGCAAGGATATGGCATCAGTTCATGTGCATACCTCTCAACTTACAGATTTTCCCTCATATTTTTGGTCTATTTTTCATAAAATTGTGGTTTTCTGGCAAATCATTGCCAAGTCATTAAAGACTGAAGTCAGACAACAATGACAGACATTAGAGTTTCAGACTCCATATCCTTCAGAAAATGCATGCTAGCACAAAAACCTGTTATTCTATCAACTTTCTAAGTCTGTAAGTGCAATATTTAAAACTTGTCCCTATTTCTATGCATTTGTCTCCCATTACTTATGGCTTTGCCCAGAGCTCTTGGTCTAAGAGTTTGAGAGGTATGTTCATGTGGATCTCCACATACATGACCCCGCTGTGTTCATGTGGATCTCCACAGGTGGTACATGACCCCAATGATTTCAAACAAATGGTGGGGAGTAGGACAGGAAATATGTTTGAAATGGGAAATAGTAGAAAAAGACACCACTCACAGGTCTGGGAATGTGAGGACCTGTAACCCATTGGCAAGTTGTAGCAGAAAAAAATGGAAAATCTTTCACTAAAAGACTCCAGGCACCTAGCAAGTTCACATTTTGTCAAGCAGGAGTGAAGAAAGAAAGGTATACAATGCACCAGAACTATCATAGGGGGGTGACAGCCATGCTATGAAGACTGTCCTCACAGACCTCCATCTAGCAACTTAAAAAAATTCAAGTGACCCTCATATCAAACATAAAATTACTGAAATACCCTTTAACCAACGCTTTTGCAAAAAAAAAAAAAAAACAGAGCTGACTGAAGTTAAAGTTGAGAAAAAGCAAGACAACAAGACAAAACCTCATGAGACAGTCAAACATCATGGGTGGCCCAGATGTCAACTGGAGCAGTTGTATCCGTGGATGAGGGTAAGGTGGTTCACACAGCCTATCTTGACCTCACCAAGGCTTTCAACACCATCCCTCATTCTGGAATTATAGCTAAATTCACTAAACTAGGTATAAATCCCTATGTCACAAGATGGGTTGCCAAATGTCTCACTGACAGAACCCACACTGTAAAAGTTGCAGACTCCAAATCTGACCTCAAAGCAGTGACAAGTGGAGTACCACAGGGTTCTGTCTTGGGACCTCTCCTGTTTGGTATCTACTTCTCTGAAGTGCAGGGTAACACAGAAGGCCTCTGGCTAACAAAGTTCTCAGATGACTGCAAACTAGGAGCCATAGTCAAGTCCCCAAATGATGTGAACATCCTGCAGAAGGGCCTCACTGAGACAGATGCCTGGTGTCAGAGCCATGGCCTCAAGCTCAATGCCAAAAAGTGCAGTGTCATCCCCTTTGGTAAAAACTCTGTACCCATGAACTACCACATAGGCAGCAATCTACTTAACACTAAATGTGTGATAAGAGACCTTGGGACCTAGGTGGACAGTAGTCTCTCCTTTGATAGTCACATCGCCACAGCAGTCAGGAAGTCCTTCTACGTGGCACACCTCATCATAAAAGGGTTCTCATCCAGGAAAAAAGAGGTCATTATTCCCCTCTACTCGTCACTCATTAGACCCATTATAGAGTACAACGCGCCTTTTGAAATGTACCTCACAAGACATCTGCAGCAGCTGGAAAGGCCACAGAAGTACCTCACAAAGAGGGTTATTGGCCTCAAACAAATGCCCTGCACTGACCACCTCAAAAAAACTCCAGCTTTACTCCGTAGCATATCGCCTACTCCGAGGTGCTCTCTGCCTAACATATAAAGCTATGTGAAACCCAGAGCTGTTGGACATGCTACACCTAAAGAAATCCCAGTCCCTCTGAGCTACATGCTCAAGGGACCTAAACCTTGTCACCACAATAAACAGGACATGCTGAAGGGATAGAGCCCTGTCCCAGAGACTTCCTATACTCTGGAACAAACTACCCATCTATGTCAAGCAAAGTTCTTCATTAGCACTCTTCAAGAAAAATCTTGATGAGTGGATGGGAAATAGGAAATACACTGTGGGGATCACTTCTGTGTCTCTGCTCTACAGAGGCACAGTAAAATAACTTTCTTGGGTGGCATAAGCCATGGAACCTTGCTGGCTAGGCTTATGTAGGCCCTTGGGCCGATAGCCTAGTACCTACCTATGAACCTATGAACCTATGAGTTTAGATACCCAAGTCTTACAGGTCACCAGGATGTTAGATGACATGACTCAATGAAAAATGAAGTAAAACTCCATCAGCAAGTTAAGCAGTCTACACCACAATACTGGATCATGTCACTGGCAATCAAGCCTGGTACAGGACTATACCACAAAAGCAAGCCACTCTGAGATGGAAATCCAGAAACTGAAAGTTAAAACAGAAGAACTAGAAAAATCACTGATGAAGAATTAATTAAGACTATCTGGGCTCACTGAGATGACAGAGACAGAAAGAGAAAGAGTGAGAGGAGAACTTAACAATTTTCTCTAGTGGCATCGAACCAAGACACTGAACTCAGATCCAGCTCAACTCCATATAATAGAAAGGACTCACAGGGCACTGCGACCCCAGGGACCAACATGCTCAGACCTAAGGCATATTTCAAGTTGTTAATTTGGCTGACAGAGAATGGATTTTTCACACAGCTAAATTGGGGTGCACCTTTCCAATATATGGAAGCAAAGGACAGCTATTACAGGATTATGCCCAGGCAGCAATGAAAAAAATTATATGTCACATAAGCAATGCACAACAAGGAAAGCTTTTGTCCAGGTTAGATTTTTACACTACAGACACACTATTAAATCCCATTTTTGTCAATAGAAGAATATTACAGTCATATCCTCCTAAAGCAGAACTTGAATCACTAAAAGTACAACTCCTAGAAGGGTTGTTTTTCAATGATATGTCAGTAACCATGTAGCAAATAACTTCCATGGAGAATAACCAAAACAGCATGTTAGACTTTCATCTTGTCCTGAGAAACATGTGGCAGTTACAGTAGGGAAAACAGTTCAGGCTACCATATCTAATCACTATGACTTGTATAAGAAATAGCCAGCCAACCCAAAGGAAAGAGCCTAGAAAGCCACCAGTAAAAGCTTTTTCAGAGCAGTAGCCAGATAGATAACCACTTCACTCCACTACAACAGAGAGTAAGAGTGGGAGTGGATACCCCCATAGGGAAGTCACCTATTCAAATGCCAGAAGACACTACAGGAGAACCACCATAATGGCTGTCTGGCAAAGGCATAGAGAAGTTCATTGAACACTCTAAGCTGTAGAAGGGTTCCATGCAACACAAGGCAAATAACAGGCAAAAATCTGATCACCTATAGGACTACATAAATTGAAAGTATGGAGACTGGTAAGAGAGTTTTCACTTTTGAACTGAGTGATTAATATGATACACTTTTTCTTATCACTTTTAGCAGCTCTGAGTTTTGTAGGCCAGAGCATTGACTAGCAACACTGGCACATCTTTAACATGCAATTTTCAAACAGGCTTCCATTTATTCTATGTTTAAATGTGTTTCTGTACATGTTCAGTGTTTGTTGCTAAAAGTTTGTTCAAGAAATTGAATGCTAATGTTATATGCATACTGAAATGTAAGATTTCTGAAAAGCCTGCTACATAATAAAAAGGCTTGTTGATAGCTGGGGCTTTTATAATCTAACAAGATCTCCAAAACAGGAATAGTTGTTTTAGTTAAACTATCTCTTGAGTGGAGGTGTGCTGAACAGAAGAACATTGAAACAAGAGGATGCCGCAGATTATCTTTCACACTCCCACATGTTTCTTTACTGCCTTACAAGTCAGGAAACATCCATATTCTGCTTTGCTGATAGCAGGGGAATTTACTATAGTCCTCAGTTCTGTCAGGGATAGATCTTTGCCAGCTACAGAAAGGCAAATTATACAGCAGAGGGTCTCCAGGACCTAATGAAATAACTTCAACTCAATTCACTTGTATCACCATCAACAAGCTTATGTCAGCAGACTGGACTAGTAAAATCAAAAATCCTGGTGGTCCCACTAACAGACCACCATGAAGTTGCCTGCCTCTTCACTCCCATAGGTATGTCGACCCACAGTAAACCATGGTGGCTTGACCCCCCCCCCCCCAATACTCAAAGAGCAGAACTTAGCAGAAAACATTTACAATGGCATGAATGCCTTCATAGTGGCAAATCCCATCAATAATATAAATGACTAAGTCTGGTGGGAGTCTTGGAAAATAAAGTTACAATGCCTCTGTAAATAGAATAAATCAAAGGATTTAACCTCTATGGACACATATATAGCCTGATTACAAGAAGGGCTAATCAAGGCTCACAAGCAGTACAAGGCTTTAAGATTTAGAGACAAATGTGCACTAAACCAGTGTAAACCACTGTATGCCCAACTAAAGGTTTCTGAAATTTTTCAAAGCACTGCTGCACCTAGACAGAATGGCTACTATTAGAGAATAAACCTGGTAAGATCCTTGCATTTAGGGCAAGACACAAAAGGAAAGATGCAAGGCCACCTACCAGCAACCCATCAAGGTGCTACCTCAAAAACTGTAACAGACCTTAAAGGAATAAAATAATTTCTTTTGTTTTATCAAAAAAAAATACTCAGGCACCAGCAGTTGTGATTTAGATTGAAAAAAGGCAGTAAACAGGTTTTTGGAAAGTACTGGTTTCCATTCACTTATCCCCTAAGAAGCAGCAACATTGAGCCTACCCAAAGAGATGTGACAGCATCCATATGCAACGCAACAAATGAGAAAACTCCAGGGCCAGATGGCCTCAGTGCTGAACTTTACGTAGGGATAAGTGTTATTTCCATGATGCCACTATTGGAACTTTTCAATCATTCCTAAAAGTGGGTACTGCTAATACATCATCAACAACATCAATCATAATATTTATTTCAAAACATGGTAAAAACCCTTTCAGAGTGCGAGACCACTGGATGTTGTCTTCATTGAATACAGATGTGAAACTACATATGGAGATCCTTGGATAGGGACTATTGGGGATAATACCAATTTTCATCATGAGGACACAAGTGAAATTAGTGGCAGGAAGTGAAGCCCTGACCACCATAATAGAGTTCATTTTTTAATTCCATAAATTCACCTTTGTTATGGAAAGCCGTGGCATCTATGGGTTTCACAGACACTTTCACATGTTCTGTCCAGGCACTCTGTGCCTTCAGATTGACAGTTGTACTGGCCTTGCTTATCTTATTCTTATCTTTCAAGTTAAAAGCACATACCAGAACTTTCCTGTTTCCACAGCCTTTTTATAATTACACTACAGTCTTCAAATAGACTCTTAAACAAGCTGATAATTATTAAGAGTTGATTGTTACATGGTGTATAAACCAATGTACTCTTCTTTGTATATGGCTATCTAGTACTCACTCAGAACCCACTAACAGATGCACCTAAGCCATAATGTTGTAAAATGATGAAAACTTCTCATGGTTACATCAAAATGTTAGGAAAATTAGAAATGTCTGCTACTAATCAAGCTGCCAGGGATCTAAAAAGGTGAGGTGCAACTTTATTCTTGAATGAAATAAGAGATTTCATCAATAGCTAGGAAAAAAACTCCATACCAGCCCTTTCACAGTGACTGAAGTCAGCTCAGACAGTACCTAGAAGAAGATCTTCATATGGGTTTACTGCTGAAGAAAGTTGAATGTATTCCTTATGGGCAAGATAGCCTTTGTGAAAATGATACTCACTACAACTTTCGTTTACCACATACAATATATGTCTCATTCCCCACAGTGTGTCACTAAATAGGATATCTGGATGAGTTTCCTTGTTTATTTGGAAAAAAGATAGGATAAAGGTGAAATTTTACATAATTAATATCCCCCATACATTCTATGAGCTGGGCTACGCCCAGCTAGGGACTGTATTCAAATTTGTATATGCCCTACCACCTCTTAATGTATAACATAACTAACCCAGAAATATTGGCTGAGTTGAAGTTAAGAATCCTAAATGCAACATTTCTGCAGGCTACAAGCTGGTAAACTAACCCTCTGCCTTTCTGTGTGAAACATTGGAATCACCTTACTTATGCTTCCAGAGCAATGAAGTCATTTTATTCAAATCACCCCTCACAGCCAGTATATGGAAATCAGGAGTGCAATAACGGCAATACTCATTGTTGAGAAATAATGGCCAGTTAAAGAAAAATTAATGCAGGACGAGAATATTCTCGGGATACAGGATCTGACTCAATGGATGGTTAATAAGTATGTATTTGCTTCCATCAGTTTCCTCCAACATAAATGGCACATAAACCAGAAGGATCATTTAAAATATTTAAAATTAAGAGATATGATTACCTTCATATATCTGAAGGGTAATATGAGGTCACCCTTCATACACAACCCATGTCACTGGTAACTCAAAAGGAGAGAGATCTATGAAGGCAGGTAAGGGTTACTCCCCTCTATAAACTCTTGCTATGGTTCAAGATTAATCTGTCACCAGATTAAAATGCAGACATTTTATATTTGAGAAAATTATCCTGTTGTTGTCGTATAGGAATTAAGCACCTACCAATACTCACAATAGGCACCCCTTGATTTGAATGTCTCTTACAGATTGCAAAACTAAGAATGTAACCCCATTCCACAAATTCTAGGAATGCCTAACAGCTCATTCCCTCTTGAAATGCCTAGAAAAATATGTAATCAAATTCTTCAAAACTTACATCAGTTGGTCCCTAACCTGTTTTACTTTTGCAGATCCTACAACATGCACAGTGGGGGGGGGTCTTCATTCTGAATATGGTTTCTCCAACTAGCAAAGCATTTGTGAGAACATAAATATCTCCTAGTGGAAAACACCAGATATGATAGGTACCCAAGATTGTCTCAGAAGGCTTGCAAGAAATAGTGAAGTCCCAGCATGATCACATGAAGTACACTATATGCTTTCTCCTGACAGCACATTGGGCAAAGCCGAATACAACCTTAAGAAACCTCATTACTCTTGGAATAATATATATATATATATGGATACTAATTTGATATAGATGCACCTTGGTCGTTACAAGTTCCGTTAGAGTGGTCATTTGATGCAGTAACCTTTTTTTCTGTTTAGTACTGTTATTTTTTTCTGTTGCATGGTTTGTACCAGCCTGTGTCATTGTAAACAGAAGTCGTTGTCACGTTAAAAAAGTACCATGTGCTAATATTTGGAAATGGCAATGCTGGAGAGCATCTCACTAAAAGGCAGGGAGGATACCTCAGCGACTGACACCATTAGAGCTAATACTCAGATGAATATGGTACGTCTAGGTGAGCAATGTTTAAGAGGCAACCCATTTCAATAAAAGTGCAGAAAGTATTGTAATGGCAAACAAAAGCGTTTGTGAAAGAGTAATACATGTTTAAATGGCATACTTAAGCTCAACACACTTTTGAAATAGTTTTGTGTGCTTTAGAAGACAGAAAAATATTGACTTTTTATGTAAGTATAAATTCTGTTCAGGTAATTCATATAAGCTGAAATACTCAAATTTCTGAAGTTATGAAACTAACAGTCACGTTGCAGTTCCAGGGGCTGAGGTGGTTAAGCAGAGAAAGCTGAATAGTGTTTGATGGTTCCCAAAAGATAATTATTTATTTTTGTTAATCTTTACTAGCTACTTTTTCATAGAAAATAAGATCAAGATAATAAGAAGGCAATCTTCTTAGCACCGTGAATACCAAATCAGCATTAGTTGCTATGAATGTTTACTTGTATAGTTAATGAAAATGGCCATGTTCAGGAAAAATAAATCAATGTTCAGAGGCACAGCCTACAGAAATGGGTCAGAAAAATAAATTTGGCATTCCATATTCAACATTTCAGAAGAGGCTGAATGGTAACACAAGTACAGAAGTTAGCATCACTGCCTTTTAGTCCGTGGTTCTTCAGTTTGATTCCTATTTAGGGTTCCCATTTTTATCATTCATCCACAAACCATGTCAGTAGATAAACTGGTGATCCTCCATATTGCCTGTATGTGCGGAGATGCAATGCACATTGGAATTTATGTGTGAATTTCACGGGAAGGAATTTGGAGCTCTGTCATATCCTACTAGTATAATACTGTCTAATGTCTTCCTGTCCAATTTTGGTAATTCATTGTGTTAATATTTTAATTATTATTTTATGTGCATTAGTCTTATTGGCATTTAAACTAAGTGTGCATTGTTACTTACTTCTTGCACGGGGACCAAAGTAATGTAATTTCGTTCGGCTTGCATTGCTGTGTATATCAACAATAAAGTTTACTTTGACTTTGACTTTAATGCTTGCTGGATTAGGCTGTGGCTCCCCTTGTGACCCCTACACAGGATAAAACAGATAACAGAAAATGAATGAAGGATTTCCAGATGTAAAGAAAAAGAAGTTGATTTGAGCAGTTGTACGATTTTTAGCTGCAAAAACGTGAGAATGTTACTATATTTATTAGGCCTTGAAACTTCAAAAGGGTGGGTACTTTATAATTTTAAAGGCTTGTTCATGTAAAGTACTAGGTCTTTCTTTGGCTTTCTTTGGCTTTTATGATGAATTATTTGAAAGTTATCTTTACTTCACTTTCTGTTAGCTTCTATTCTGGGATCACCATCTCACATCCTCATTTCTAGTTTTACTTCCAGAAAACAGAACTTCTCTTAACGCACTGCTTTACAGCAGTTACATAGAATTATATAGCTAATAGTACAAAAGCCTACAGTGGCTGAGTAGTTTTTTACAGAATTAAGTTAATTAGCTTCAGGCCCAGCTTTTTGTGTTAAAAAAATAAATAAATCATGGAAATAATTTCAGGAGATTTAAATTTCATTTGATAAAGTACTCTGTTTTTATTTTATATTTAAATTTGTTTTAATTAAACCATTATCATGTCATGCTCTTGAATTTAAATGCAATAATGTCTTTATCTAGCCAATACGAGATATTAAAAGTACATTAAGTGAAGGAAGTTGGTTGCTTATAGTTAGATATTACATTCATTATTTAATAGTTTAATATATAAATATTCCAGACATAAAAAAGTACAAATATGAATTCTTATTAATGTTAACAATCCTCAATAAAAATTTCTCCAAACATTCATACAACATACAGCATTTAATCTAAACAATGCAATACATACTCCATTTCTGCCATTCATTCTTTTTTTTTTTTATTCCTACTTTATCCTATTCAGGATTTGGGGGAGACAAGGCCTATACTTGCAAGAAAAAGGCATGAAGCAAAGAACAGACAATATCTAAAAAAGCCATGATTAATCTGACGTAAATGAAAATCCAACAAAAACTGCAAACCGAATCAAAACAGTTGATAAAGGAATAAAACTTAAAACTTCTAGTATTCCAACTTCAAAGTCAAGTCTAAGCCCTGTTGAGTCATATACATTGATAAAATTTCTAATAATTAATGACTGAAATAAAAGCTTTTACTGCTGGAAAAAGTCTTTTTTTTTTGGAATAACAATCTGATCACCTGTTTTGGTTTATACTAGCCCAGTTTATATCTTTTAATATGCATGGTGTTGTTTTGAGGGATAGGATTCCATCCATCATAAGATTTTCCTCCCTGTCATTCTAAATGTGTTGTTTCCACTTACTGTAAAACTGAACCTGAAAGGCACTCGTCTCAATTCTCGATCCACTAAAATGTTCAGATATGCTGAGAAACTCACATTAGAATATTTTTTGCTAATCATGTTTAAATCTTCAAGTCTCAGGTATAACTCATAAAAATGTTTAATAGATGCCAAGCTGGCAGCTGTGTTCTTTGAAATAGTAGTCTTGCAGGAAAATGCATATGAAAGACACACACACACACACACACACATACATATATATATATATATATATATATATATATATATATATATATATATATATACAGATAGATAGATATATTCATACATACATATATATGTGTGTGTGTGTGTGTGTGTGTGTGAGAGAGAGAGAGAGAGAGAGAGAGAGAGACCATCCATTGAAAATGCAAACTATTGAATGGCAAGTGATCAAACACAACTTGTTAATTGCCAACAGATCAAAAACAAAACACTGTAAAACATGCTTTTTTACAAAGGGGTTAATTATATATACCAACTACAAGTCTGCACTTCAGTGGATAAAGGGCAAATTCCCTCATCCCCACTGTAGCATGATCTAGCATAGAAACAAAGCTGGCATTCTTGATCAGCTGTTTTTTCAGTCAGTTGTGTCAGCTTTTTTCAAATTCGATCAGCTGAGCTTTCAACAACTTCTGTATATAATTTTGTTTTCTTAAAATGGCATCTAGGTCTAGTCTTGTAATATCTGGTGTGTTATTGTATTACAGAAGCAATTTTATTTCTAAATATAATCAGATCCACTAAAGTGGTCATTTAGCATCAGTTAATGCTTAGAATGTTAGCCTTAAAGCAAAGGACAAAGACATAATCCTTTGCCTCCTAAGAGCTGTTATTATCTATAAAAGGTGTCAGGATAGGAAAGGGGACAGAACTGAACTATGAAGGGTCAACTCCTTTATCTTGATGACATGGTGATGATCAAAGCACTGGAAATTATCCCTACACAAAGTGACCCTATTAACAGAGCCTAGACCTTTACCTTTGCATTTCACAATCACTTAAATGGCAGTATAGAGAAATCACTACATGCCCATTACAAGCACACTGCAATAAAAGAAAGAAAGTGCTGTGCTCACACACGATTCATCATAAAATTACACTTAAACATGCTATCAGAAGGTTTATGGTGCAGTCAGGAAACATATATTTTGAACTCAAAATGTCTACAGGTATCAAACGTTATTATAAATCCTTTGTTAACTGTGTTAGAAAGTTAAGAAATAACACCCATGATTTCTCATAAGTGGTTCACAAGAATACCAGCATTTCTGATCCCAAAGAAGAAGCTGATATCCTAGCCAACTAATTTAGTGCAAATTTCATCTGTTTTACCATCAGAAATGCCCCGTTGATCCCTTAGTCACTGACCCTCACACTATTAACCAATTCCGAGCAGCGCTTTCTGAAACAAAAAACTCTTGTGTTCAGAATTCTTGGCAATATACCAGGTAACTTAGAAACCAACACAAAATATGGCATATCTGAACTTCTATTAATCCTCTAGGATATGAATATTTCAGCAGGCTACATCCCTGAAACCTGGAGAACAACCATTGTTACCTACACACAAGCGGTTCAACCACTGCCTGGTAATTACAATTCCATTAGTTGCACCAGCTTTGTTTGTAAACCATAGAATGCATTATTCCTGACTTCATAAGTCTAGGCAGTGCAAATCTTTTAACCATGGATCTACATTAATGTACTTTTGTCAAATGCCTTCTTAAACTTGTAAGCTTTTTTGAAAGGATAACTCGTGTAGCAGATATTGATTATGCCGTATACAGTACATACTTGGACAAGACCAAGGTATATGGTACTATTCCCCCTAAAGGCATCATGCATACACTGGTGAACCCAAACAACAGTCTGAATGTAGTAAGATCAGTAGCATATTGGTTGTTGGACAGGACATGGTATTAGAGTTATAGGTGTCACCTCAGTAAGTAATAATGTCACAAATAAGTTTTCTCAAGACTTACTGCTGGGTCTTCTTCAATTTCGCAGTTTCGTTCTCTGATCTATGAGTAAATACCACAGGTCTCTGTTTAGCAAAAATTGTACAATTGTAAACCTGAAGTTATTACTTGAACACCCACTGACTGAAGGTACTCCAGAATGGGCTGGAATATGCAGTCAGCAGGTACAAGGAAAATGGCATGAAACAAAATGATAAAAATGCAATATAGTCCACTTTGGTAAAATAAATAATTCTTCATTGTACTACACAGATGACACACCCCTTCAGAATGATACTGTCATTTCATATATAGCTATCCATCTGGATGAATCACCTACTTTTTTTTTAAACAGGAAACATCTTTATTGAATTATCGTGTATGACACAGGCAATGATACATTTATGTAAATAAAAACAAACCATGTTGACATATTTTTAGTTGCAAACATTTGAAATCACATTTAATCTTCTATACAGTCATTGTCAATAAAATATAGCACGCCTCATTCAACCCCTGCTTCAATTAAACCTCATTCATCCTACAAAACGATATTCCACATGCATTCTTCCCACAATTTCCATCTTTTCCAAGTAACTTGCTCCTACCCTTTTCTAAGACTACCACTTCCAGTTCTGTTATATCTATTACTACATTCATTCTTTCTAATATGGATGGTTTATACTTTTATTTCCATTTTCGACTAATTGCTTTTTGGCAGCCACCAGAATTAAGCTCAACAAGATATCTATGTCCAGCCAATTCTGATTCTGTATCGCAGCTTAAAAAAAAACATTTCCTTAGTTACACCAATTTGCTCAGCCATATTTCTCTAAGAGCAGAGCAGTCTGCACAGAATTTTTAACATCTGACAAGTCATTATACTCCCCAAAAATATGTTCCCAATTATCTCTTTCTTCCCCATCACACTCCAACATTTGCAATCTACCTGAGGAAAACTACTTTAGAGTCTGCTAGGAGTATAAAAATCCCTGTGCAAATACTTCCAAGCAAAAATCCTAAATCTTCTATACTTTGTTGCATATTTGGGAGCTGTGCATATATCATCCCATTGATTATTTGTGAATTGCTTATCTAGTCTGTCTTCCCAGTCCTTTCTAACTTCCTCTGATTGATTCCTACAGTTATCATGCATTATTTTATATGCCCTATTAATTATCACTTTTTTTAACAGCAGCTTCTGTTCTAGATTCTATTAAAAGCTTTATCAGTGCTGGTCTTTCATTTAAGATTCCCCTGTTCCTTTCTCTTTGTGAATACTCTGATATCAGTCCTTGATATGGAAGACAATCTGTAATCTGCAGTCTAAATGTATTCTTGGCCTCTTCCTATTCTATTACCTTTCCCTCTCTAATTATTTGCTCCCAGTACCATGGTTCCTTTGCCAGTTTTCTCCAGTAAATTCCCATCTCTCTTGCCTATTCTCTGCACCCCCTAATTGTAGTCATCCCCATCAGCAGAATCTCCTTTCTCCATTCATATTGGCTTCATTCTTGGAATACTTTCTGCTACTTTATGAATATAATTTGTACATTTTGCTGGAGCTTTTCTCCTCAAATTTTCACTGAAAATGGGCCTCTGCTCAGCTGGACCAACCTGGTTAACAAATATGAAATAAATAAATAAATAGATAAATAATATTGGGTCTATATTAGAACACCGAACATTTGAAATGTCGGGTATTCTAATATCGACCCATTGGAAACCAAATTTTTTCCTAGGGAAAGAATTCGGTTGTTCGTTTCTGTTCCTTCGGTATTTTCAGTGCTCTGGTGGAAAGTTACGGGTCGGGTTCAGGTAAGTGTGCGATTGTGTGGACATGTGGGTTAGGGCAGGTTAGGTGAGTTAGGGTTAGGGCGCTGGTCAGGTAAGTGTGCGATTGTGTGGATGTGTGGGTTAGGGCGGGATAGGTGAGTTAGGGTTAGGGCGCGGGTGAGGTGACGGTGTGATAGTGACGGACATTAGGGTTAGGGTTTGGGTTAAGATAAGTGGATAGTTAGTGGTGTATGTATAGTTTAGTGCAGGGTTAGGTGTAAGAGTTTAGGTGTATGTGTGTGGATTGCTGTTTGTTTGGTGTGCTTGTGTTGTGTGTATGTGTTTTGGAACAGCAAATTTTTTCCCTAGGAAAAAATTTGCTGTTCCAAATGTTCAATGTTTTTTTTTTTTTGATTGCTAGGGTTCGATATTAGAACACTCGACATTTTGAATGTTTGGTGTTCTAATATATACCCATAATATCCTGTATGGTTATTGTTATTCTCCTTAAGAATCTGCCTCCAGAATCCCACTGTCTCCTTATTTCTTGAGCTTCCCCCCTGTTTCTTCATCATTCCTTTCCACTTTGAGTTATAGCTTCTTACTTGTGATATGTATAAGAGCTTTAACTGTGAAGCTCTGAAATACCCCTTAAAATCAGGCAATTCCAAACCACCTTGTTCTATTGGAAGGAATAACTTATCCCACTTGACACTTGCCGTCTTCCCCTCTGAAATAAAATAGTTCAACTCTTCATTAATTACTATCCACAACTTCTCCAGTTGATAAAAATATACCTGACGTGTGTATAAAACTGAAGGGACCAAAACATTTTCATTGCTTGCATCTTGCTATCCATAACCATTAAACACAGCCTTTTCTCAGTTTTTATACTATCTTTGTTTAGCCTCTTATCAAATATCCTTAGCGGCTATAACAATATCCTTTTAAACCCATACTCCAAAGTTCTTTATTTTATTATGTTCCCATAAATATGGATATTGCTGAGCCAATTCATGTGTGGATACATAGTTTATAGCTATTGACCTTGTTTTATCTTTATTAATTTTGCATCTTGAAAAGACTTAAAACTGTCTCAAAATGTTCAACAACACTGAAATTGTGCCTCTCTACTCATCACTTATTAGACCCATTATAGAATACAACGCTCCATTTGGGATGTACCTTACAAGACACCTGCAACAGCTGGAAAGACCACAAAAGTACCTCACCAAGAGGATTACTGGCCTCAAACAGATGACCCATGCAGCCCGACTAAAGAAACTCCAGCTGTACTCGGTTGCATACCGCTTACTCAGAGGTGATCTTTGCTTGATATACAAGGCCATGTCCAACCCAGAATTGATGGATATGCTCCACCTAAAAAAAAAAACAAATCCCTGAGAGCCACACGCTCTAGGGATATAAACCTTACCACAACGATAAATAGGACGTGCTGGAGGGATAGATTCCTGACCCAGACACTCCCCCATGCTTTGGAACAAGAGTCCAGAATACATCAGGCAGAGCCCCTCACTAGCACTCTTCAAGAGAAACCTTGACGGGTGGATGGGAAACAGAAAATTTACCCTGGGGATCACTGCAGTGGCTCTGCTGGACAGAGGTGCAGGGAACTAATGGCTCTGCTGGTCAGAGGCACAGGGAACTAATCTAAGGGGGTGGCAAAAGCCAACACACTCTGGCTAGGCTTATAAATGCCCTTGGGCAGATAGCCTAGTACTTACCTATGAACCTAAATGTCTTTTCCTGATTTTATCAGGTACAAAATAATACTGACTGCAAATAAAGCCAACTTTTTTCAATTACCAGACTAATTATAAACTTGAATTTCTGAGTACCTTATTTTCTCTGACAATGATTCTAAATATAGTGCAAATAACAGAGGGGGAAAAAGGACACCCCTGCCTGGTTCCTCTGTTCAAATAGAACTTATCAGAGATGATCCTCCCCAACTTTAATTTACACCTCTGTTCCCTCATATATCCTCCTAATTAAGATGAATCCCTTGCTTCGATCATAATGCCACCACTGTTGTTAAACAGACCTAAACGTCAGTCTATCAGACCTAACTAATAACCAATGGCACATTATTCAGAACCAGAGAAGTCTTATTTCCACTTTGCTCATCTCCTATATGCCCCATTTAGACTATATTGCTCCTTTAGGCATGCATTATTGAAAAATATCACTCATCTAGAAAGACCTTCAAGGTAGCTAACCAAAAAATAAATAAATAAATAAATAAATAAATAAATAAAAAGTTCTTTAACTATCCAAACTGCCTGGATGACCTCTTGCTTTATTCTTTCTCCTCCATTGTGATCTATATTTTAGCAATAACCCATGAGTGGGTATCATATGGGTGGCTTGATCATGATGTTAAAGCCTGAGTGATCAAACAAATTCAACCATGGGTAAATTCTGTGATACCCTCATCCAGGAGTGGGTTATAGCTATTGTGCAATGACATTTTTTAAGAAAAAATGCTTACCTTTTCCAAATTATCTCATTGCATAAATGTACTTTAGTGTTCCTCCAAAACTGTTTTGTTGTAGGGTATATATAAACAGTGCACTGCACAAGAATTAGCCATGTACGTATTGACACTTACCCATTGCATCTCAGATTCTGTTTTTTTTTTTTCATGTTTCTATCACTCCTGTTTTAAAAAATAGAGAAGCAGAAGTCTAATGTTTTGTAATTTTTTCTATTTTATATGGAGTTCAGGTCTTCTATGAATATTGATTCAAAAATATTTTAGATGGTCTTAATTTGTATTTGTATTATGCACATGCCTTTGTGGTATTTTTTTGTACCTGTATTTTAAGTACTTTTTTACACCTGATGTAATATGAATTTTAGGGTACAAAATCAAGTTGCATGTTAATTTGTTTGTGTCACTTGACAAGATTTTTAGACTATTTACACGTGTCCACAGTAATTAATTAGCTCTGAAGAAGTTTGTTGTCATTATTGAGGACAGAAGCTGTTGCTAAACTTTTATGTGACTTGTGTTTTATGACCTGTGATTTTTTTTGTTGGCTTGTATTTATCTTCATTATAAGTTTAGAGTGAGAACTAACAGTCCTAGAGTTCTGGTGGCAATCCTGCTGTGTACTGTACTGTGGTTTTGGTGCTTGTTGTATTGTATCAAGCAGTTAAATACAGTTTAAAAGCGAAAAAAGTTTCTTTCTTTTTTATTTTTTAAGTAAAATTGGAGCACAGTATTGCTCCATGTGTGTGTGTGTGTGGTCTAAACTGCCTGTAGCAGCTGCTTGGTACATTGTCACAAACAGTTTGCTACAATTTAAAAGTACAAAAAGAATTCCTTTTTTCCTACTAAAATATGAGGAAGTAGGGCTGGGGGCAGGGCAAATAAACAGGACCTGATTGGTGCCTTCTTTCAAGAATGCCAGGTACCTCATCGCAGACTTCATTTTTTTGTTTTTCCATTCAGCAGGTGGGGCAGGAGGGAGGGAGGTTTGTATCTGTCCACCTGGTTGGTGTGCCAGTAGAAGGCTTGAACTTTTTTTTTGCTTACTTGAAGAGCCGGGGGCAAGGTGCATGGATTGGGTACTGTCTACAGGAAGCCAATCTGCTTTCTGCAGTTTTGATGAAATTTTTTTTTTTTTTTTTTTTGCTTTACACTTGAAGAACTGAAGGTGTGGGGTGCTATTTTGTGTGGAAATCACAGGGCACTGGTTGAGCCAGCTAAATCTCTGAATACAAATATATGGGGGAGGATGAAAAGGTGTTAGTACTGCAGCAGTGATTGTTTTCAAACATCTGCTGTTATGATAAGTTTGATTGCAAAACTGTACAATGGTCATCATTAGATTACTGTTGCAGTAGTGTGTAGCTATACGGGATAATTTAAAGGCTTACATAGATGGATGATAGAAGCAGGGCCACAATCCAGGAGGTCAAGATGAATATATATATATATATATATATATATATATATATATATATATATATATATATATATATATATATATATATGCTTAGATATCAAAAGTAGTTTTAGCCCTGGAAAATTAGTCAGTCTTATAATATTTAGTAAAAGTATATAGCTATGGCCAAGTTGCTCCTCTAAAATATCATTAGAGTCCACTCTTTCCAACAGGCTCCAAAAGTAGGCACAACTCCAGTAGAATAAGCGTTTACTTTCTGCTGGGGGCATCTCTCCATGATGGAAGTAATATAATTGAATAGAAAGGGACAATTATTTTGAAATTGTCTGTTTGGAAACTGGAAGTGCATTTTTTTTTTTTTACTTTCCCTCAAAGGAAATAAACAGCTGGTCAGAACTTTGAAGTCCTTAATCCTGTCTAAATAGTATTTAAGTGTCCTGTGGACAGCCAAAGTAGGAATAATTCATTCTAACTTGCTTTGGAGTTCAGGGATGAAAACAGAGAGGGATAGATTAATTTAATATTAATTCAGAAACTACTTTAAATGAAAACTTTGTTCTTAAGATTACCCTGTTCTTGTGCAAGTTGAGTAAGGATTAGACAGGCAAAAGAGTTTCTGATGAAGATATTCTTTTAACCAAAGTCAGAGCAGAACTCTTTTCAGAAATTGCTTTACTTGGAACAGGGAATAAAGGGGGAATTCACTGGAAGACAAACAGAAATGGGTGACAGATATATACCTTAATCTAACTGTCAGACAAGCCTGATTTGAGCAATTCAGAAAGGAAATAGAGAGCAGACGGGTTTCCACTTTGGATGGGTCCTGGTCTCTCCTGTGGCACCAAATGAAATAATCTCTTCCACTTTGCCAAATATGATTTTTAGTAGCAGGTTTTCTAGCCTCCTTTAACATGTGTTGCATATTCTCAGGGGGAAAAGTGACTAATTGGGATCAAAAACTTATCCAAGCAATCATATGCAAGTTTTGTAGGTTTTAGAGGATCACTACACCCCCCCTGTCCTGTGTGAACTTGCTCACTCTTTGAAAAATATTGTGGTAATTGCCCTTGGCCAGTTTTGTGATAAGGGAGAGCCAATAATGTCTGGACCAGTATAGAAATAAAAGAAGACTCTTTGTAAAGTCCTTCTGTATCTCTAGAAAAACTTAGGTTATTAGTGGAAAGCATAAGTCTTTTTCCAGGCACCTTCTTAACACTTCCAAGGTGCCCAAAAAAGGCATCCAGTGTGTTCAACAAAAAATAAGCATATTTTAAGCTTGCATTGCATGTCTTTGAACTGTATTTTGCTTAATTGCTGCTTCATTTTTGCTGTTTTTACTGCTGGGACTGTTTTTTTTTTCTGTGCTTTGAATTTCTAGTACTTCTGTATTTTATAGTATAGGCCAGATTAAGATTTGCTGAATCTACACTGTGTGGCATTACTTCAGTATTAAAACCAGCCATCCTAAATTAAGAAGGCCCTCCTGCACCCTTGTGGCAGAAGTGTGCAGCCCAGGACACATCTGAGTTGGGGATTGCTGGAAAAAGGTTCAGTTTTGGGGGTTCCTATAGGTTAATTTGTGTTAAAACCATTTAACTTTGCTTGTGTTTAAGCCCCTTGTTTGTGCATAGCTGCTCACTCACCACTTTTCGGAGTTTAGCACTGCCATCTATAGACATAAACACTTAGAAACACAGTTTTCCCTTGATATCTGCTAGAGAACCCTTCTTATCTCTGCTAACTCTCTGTGTGCAATGCAGTTGAGGATTGCTACCTAGCAAGCAACTTAGATGCACATTCTGAGGCACTGATGCAGTCTTCCACCCATAGCCCTCCACAGAACTGCTACCTTTGTTAGTCTCACAAGCAAACCCTGGTCCATTTAGACCATTCCCATCAGATACTACAATATATACCTGCCATAATAGATGGACAGTTTGACATAGGCATCCTGAGGCAATCTAGTAATTACCTTATGTATACTGACAGCCACTTTATCCTAATGTAAATAAACACAGCATGTGAGACATGCAACTATACAATGAAATTAGAATCGGTCCTCTCACATAACAATATACAAGACATACAAGGCATAGAACAGGTTGTCAGCACACACAACTCCCCTCTCACACAAGATGAGGTCAAGACACATAAACTCACATATGCAGAGGTACTCATTACGAGCCTAATAAAAGACCAGAGACCTCCCAATCACAAACAACATACACATACTGGTACATGAACAGAATCCACCACTACACATAACAACACACGCATCAGTGTCTCAACAATTAAGCCCCAAAGGCAAAACACCTTAAAACCTAATGCTCTAGTTATAGGTGATTCAATAGTGAGACACACAGATGTCCACCTCACCAGGTTGAACAAGGAGAAGGTCATGGTTAGCTGCCTGTCAGGTGCCAGGATCCAGGATCCATCAAATTATGCACACACTCAAGTCACTCAGCAACAAGTACCGTTATGACTCTGTCATAGTACATGTTGGTGTTAATGACTTGAGATATACCACTGTGGACTTGACATGACCAAACTCTCAGATTATGTGTCCCAGGCAGGCATATTCTTAACCCTAAGCAGATTCTACCTTCACCTAGGATGATGCTACAATACAAACAAAAAAATGATTGATTTCAATAATTGGCTTAGCTTCTGGTGTCACTCCAGGGGGATCCAGTATCTGTCTGCTTGGGAAGACATGTTCAACAGTCCATGGTGATTTGCCAGAGATGGCCTTCATCTGCCTTCTCAAGTCTTTTGGATACTGGCAAAGATGCTTGCCTCCCCATAGTGCCTTTTTTAAGCAGTGTCCAAACACCAAAATTGCTGACGTAAATAAATCCACTAAAGACAAACTCAAGGTCATGCTTCCTAATACTAGGAGCTTAAACGCACTCCCTGGAAGCACTCCTCACTTTGGAAGATGATGACATTTGTGCAGTCACTGAGACTTTTTTCAAGGCCGCTGAGAGCACCCCAGCTGTACAAGGCTACAATGCCTTTCATACTTTCAGACCCCAAAATGAGCGTGAAAGAACCAGAAGTGGAGGTGTATCCATCTTCATTAAATCTAAATACACCTCAAGACTGGTGAAACAGTACGACTCTCTTGAGCTACTCTAGGTCCAGTTAACTATATGTGAAATACCCCTCCACATCATCGCTAGCTATAGGTCCCCCACCATGAACCAGGAGAAGCATATAGCCTACCTGGACTTGCTAGAGTTGATCTGTATACAGCCAAAAGCCATGGTCATGGGAGATTTCAACTATCCTTACATCAACTGGGTGACTTACAAGAGCACAAACATGATTGCTATGAGGTTGCTGGACTTTGTTAATCAAATGTCCTGGAACAGTTGGTCCACACCCCCACAAGGGGCTCAAATGTTCTGGACCTAGTGCTTACCAACATGGGGAGACACTGCACTACCCCCTGATGTGTTTCCCTCCCTGGTAAGGTCATACCATAAATCTGTCTCATTTAAAGTAAAGATCAAATATTACTCACAGTAAAAAAATGAAAAAGTTCTCCAAAGGAAACTATTGCCAACTAAGCGATGGGGTAATAAGTTTCAAAGTCCCAGCCAACATAGCCAACAATGACCCCTATGCAGAGGAATACACAAATGCCCTGTACAGCCACTTAAATAAATGCATTGACTCTGCTGTTCCCAACAGGAACAAAACTAGGTCTTGCCAAAAAACAAACCACCCTGGTGGACTGTAAGTATAAATAAGCAATACAACAAAAGAAAAAAATTTTATCTAAGAACAGGAGGGAACTAAATCAACAGAGAAAGAATACCCTCCACAGCTTAAACAAGGAAATCAGATCTTAAGTCCTCTAAGGCTACCTATGAGTCTAAATTACCATTCCTAGTTAAAGATAATCATAAGGCATTCTTCAGCTATGTCCAAAACCTAAAAGGGAATTTCCAGCTGTGTGTCGAATTTATAGTGGGTGGTACCACTCACACTGAACCTGAGGAAATTGCCAACCTGCTAGCCAACAGATTTGTCCCCACAAGACATACTCCAAAGCATTCCTGACACCAGTCCTCTACCCAGTATCTCCAAAGAACAGGTCATACAAGCACTCTCCAGGACCAAAAACATGGTCTCTCTGGAACCAAATAACACTCCATGCTGCTTGCTAAACAATCTAAAACAGGACCTAGCAGAACCATTCAGCACTCTCTTTAACTATAGCCTGAGAACTGGCTTTGGCCTAGCACAGTGAAGAACAGCAACAGTAACCCCTTGCATAAAGGGGGTCCATCAACTGACCCTGGGAATTATCAACCAATAAGCCTAACCAGCCTTATCTGCAAGGCCTTTGAAAGAATCATCATGGACCTTATCCACAATGACATAGATGACCTTCAAACCCTTGACTCAACCCAGTTTTTTTTTGTCAAGAGAAGATCTTGCTTATTAAACCTAGTGGACTTTGTTGAGAATGTCACCAAAGCCCTGGATGAGGGCAAAACAGTACATACCACCTATCTTTTTATTTTTATTTTATTTTATTTATTTTTTTTAATTGGTTATTCGGGTTTTCCATTTTTCAGCAGAGGTCCTTTCAGAGAAGCTCCACATATAAAGCTAAAAAGATAGACAAATAAAAAAAACATATTAAAAAATCTGGTAGGACGACAATGAACATTGTTAAAAAAAAAAAAAAATTTAACTTTAACTTCCTAGTAATGAACAACATATTAAACATTATTTTATTTAATATTTTAAAGAAGAGAAAACGTGAAAAACCAAGGAAAGAACAATAATAATAGAAAGAGAGAGCAGATTTATTAGAGATATATACTGTCTGGAAAAAGACATAGCCATATGGAGGAAGGATATACGGGAGAAGTGATTTTGAATCTTGATTTAGCCAAGGCCTTTGACACAATTCCCTCTTCAGGTATCATAGAGAAACTCTACCAGTTGGAGATTAACCCATACATTACTAGATGGGTAGCAAACTAGCTCACCGATAAAACATATACTGTCAAAGTTGAGGAGTCCACCTCCACCAGTAGACTAGTTGCCAATGGAGTAACCACAAGGATTTGTGCTGGGCACTCTACTGTTTGGAATATATTTCTCTGAAGTCCAGACAAATGTAGATGGCCTGTGGCTTACCAAGTTTGCAGATGACTGTAAACTGGGCACAATCATAGAGTCCCCCAATGATGTTAACATATCACAGAAAGAGCTGACACAGACAAATGATTGGTGCCAAACTCACGGACTAAAACTTAATGTAAACAAATGCCTCATTATCACCTTTGTCAAAGAAGTAGCCCCTGCTAATTATGATATAGATAGCACCTCTCTAAGCTCAAACTCAGTGGTGCAAGACTTGGAAACACAGGTTGATAGCGATCTAAACTTCGATCACCATGTGTCTGTAGTAGTAAGAAAAGCATTCTACATTGTGTATCTCATAAATAAGGGCATCACATCCAAGACAAGGAAGGTTATAGCTCCACTTTATTCAACTCTCATCAGACCACTAATTAAGTACAGTGCTCCCTTCTGTATGTACCTCACCAGACACCTGCAGCAACTGGAAAGACCACAGAGGTTTCTAACCAAGATAATCCGGGGCCTCCAAGACACAGATGGAAAGACTAAAAGCTCTGTCACTGTACTCTGTATCATACAGGCTGCTGAGAGGTGACCTGTGCCTGGCCTACACAGCAGTCTCATGCCCTGTGCCTGGCCTACACAGCAGTCTCATGCCCTGCTCTAATGGAAATGATGCACATCTGCAAATCAAATTGGACAAGAATAACTCATTCCAGGGTTCTCAACCTAGTCTATGACATTAACAGTACATGCTGGAGAGACAGACATTACTACCAGCGATTGCTGCTCTTCTGTAATTAGCCCCCACTCTATGTGAAACAGAGTTCCTCAATGACCCTATTCAAGTGCAACTTTGACAACTGAACGGGTGTCCATAAATTCACCTAAGGTCACCTATGTCCCTCATGGACAGGGGCAGTTGGTGCTGATCACAGAATCACTCTGCTAACAATCATCTAACTATGGTCAATAAGGGTAATCAGGTTATTACATGGATAAGCTTCTAAAAGCCCTAGGGCCATTAGCCTAGTAACCTCCTATGAACCTATGAATGCTCTTGAGTAAACTGATTGCACCATCCTACACATTTGGAGACTGAAATTTTATAGATCACATTTCACAAGTTAAACATGGAAAGAGTAGGAGTGAACCAGTCATCACTACGTTTTTGTCAGTTGTGCAGAAGTATTCACTGTAGCTCTCTTTAAGAGGTAGTGTTATCCTAGTCATTTCTTAAAAGAGTGCAATGTATTATCTGATGATGTCTTACTCAGTATTAATGGTCAAATAGCACTATATGTGATTCTTATTTCTAAATTTGTTCTACCCCAAAAGGGCCAAAAAGGAGTGGCTATATGGATGTGATTTTTTTGTTTCCTTCTGTTTTCTCCCTGCTACAATATATCTGTTTAAGATGGATGCGACAATGTGAGGTATTGGCATCTGTGCCATGAAGAGTAGAGCAGTGCATGTGTAACATATTCCAGCATAATTAGCTGGAGTTTTATAAATAATTTTGAGTCATTTGACTATCACACTGGCTTGTAAAATGTTTGTGTTAAAAATGTATCAACAGTGTTAATAGAACCGATTAAATGTTTATGTTTAAATAAAGAATTCTGGAAGGAAGAGTAGAAGTTTTTGAAATTGTTCTATAACTTTCAGATACTGCAATGGATCTTAGCAAAGCTCTGAGTGTGCATTGTACCAAAGTCAGGTGATTGATTGTGATGTCAATCCATAGCCAACACTGAAAAGATGGAACTCTCACAGCAGCTTGTTTTGTTTTCTTTGGAATCCGATATAAAAGATCTATGGCAGTTATTGACAGTTAGTTGAGTTGAGTTCAGCCTGTTAGAAGCTCATCAGCTTGCTTTCTGTCCAAATATGCTATTCTTATTTCTCCTGTGATTGAAACTCTGGTGTTTATTATACTTAGATAATTAGTATTCTTGTGTTTTCTATTTTGATTATTCATCATTAAATGGTTTATACCATTCATTGTGGCTTGTCTTTTAGAGAATAGTTTTAATGTCTTGAGAGTACTTATGCTTATTTTAGTGACACCTTGGCTACTCCAAAAAACATGACTGCTTTGGTCGCACGCTATCATTTATTTTAGTATTAATTTTACTCAGTATAACTGGATATTCTTGCAAGAGCCTTAGAGTGGTTGACTTTTGGCAACGTAGTTACCTTATAGTCTGGGTAGAGAGGCTACAGATAGTAAATCTGTACCAGCCTTTCCCAAGAGTATGTGTATGTGAAAATCAAATAACCAGGTTTGGGTGTGTCAGCTACTTGGAACTGTGGCACAGTGCTCCAAAGTGAGTCTCGTTTGGGATCTGGAGAGACAGAAAGACTAGTCCCATTTCTGGAACATGTTTCCTGTGTGCTCTTGGAGGAAATTGTGTTTGGTGCAGAGAAAATCTGTCTGGAGTTAGAGACTTGAGCTGGAGGCTGAAGAAAAGGAGAAGCAGTGTCAGCAGGAACTGCAATTTTTGGAGACCAAAGAGCAACTGTGACATTTGGAGACTGAAGAGAGAGACTGCATCATTTGGAGATCAAAGAAATTGAGAGACTGTGGTGATTGGAGGCTGAAGAAAAAGAGAAGCAGCAACAACATGAGAGGAAGATGTTGACTCGTCATCAGGGTCATGGAGGTAATGGGGAAGGGAATAACCAGACCCCAGAAGCAATAAAGGTCAGTAATTTCTTCAACAATTTTCAGAGGGAATGACTTTGATAGTTTTATTCATATATTTGAGAAAGTGTGTAAACAGTATAAAGTTGACCAAAAAGCTCTGGGTACAGTTGCTGACCCCCTTACTCCATGATAAAGCTGTAATTGCTGTTTCTAAATTGTCTGATACTGATTGTTTAAACTATGCTAGAGTAAAACAATGTTTATTGAACTGTTATAAGTTAACACCTGAAGGTTACAGAAAGAAAGTTTTGTGAGTATAGATGCAAGGCGGATGAAAGTGTGTGTGATTATATTGCTGATTTAAGCACTTTTATTTATAGGTGGGTTAGTGGGTGTCAGGTTGCCACTTTTGAAAGACTGGCAGACCTCTTGGTGAGGGAACAAACCCTTGGTACTTTGTCTGAGGACTTGAGAATCTGGTTGGCAGACTGGAAGTGTAACTCTGCAGATGAGCTGGGTAGAAAAGGGGATCTCTACTTAGCAAGTAGGACATCACTGCACAAGAAGGGGATACCCAGTGCTGCACGTGGATATAAGGGAACCCATGATGGGCAGCCTAAATCACCCCAACAGAGTATACCATTAACAGAGGAAGCCACTAGTTTAGGTACATGGCCAGGATCAGGGGTTAAATGTTTTAAATGTAACCAGAGGGCCTTGCAGCATACAAATGCCCACTAAACAAGGTGGGGAACAAAAGGGAGGGAGACAGCAAATAGGAATAACATCATGCCAGTAGTAAGTTGTCTGGAGACAACAAAGGTACCAGACTATCATCAGAGTCTGTATCCCATCTTAGTGGATGGAAGACAGGCTACTGCTAAGACAGCCACAGCCTTTGATATAACTATTGTGAAGCCTGCAGTGGTCATAGAGGAGAATTACTTGCTTGGGCAGTCCACTCCAATCAGAGCTTTAGGAGGGATCCCATTCCAAATATCTTTGGCCAGGGTTCACCTTGACTGGGAGAGAGGAACAGGAACAAGGAGGTAGCTGTGTTTGAAGATATTCCTGTAGATCTCTTGAAAGGAAATGATTTTGATAATGCAGTACCTTGTGTGTATGCAGTTATACTAAGTCAGGCTTGGAGACAGGCATGTAGGTCTAGTAGGCTGAGGGAGACCCAGACAGACCCCACACCTGAAGCTGGGGCTGGTGATGTGGTTATTTCAGGGAGGGAGGGAGCTATCCTGTAGCAGTGAGACTGAAAGTGAGCCACAGCTGCTGATAGGTACTGATATTCCCATGAACAGGTTGACTGCAAGGACAGAGGTGAGTGGTAGTACCCAGGCTGACAGTGAGACACCACTGTCAGAAGAAGGGGGAGCTGGGAATGGTTACAAAGATAGAGCTGAGACAGACTCAACTCTCGGACCCTATGTTACAAAGCTTGAGGGAGGCAGCAAAGGAGACACCTGATGTTCAAGGAAAAGGGGAGTCTCTATACTGGAACAATGATTTACTGTATAAAGAGTGGACCCCTGATGGAGGGCTAGAGGGTGAGGTAATACAGCAGTTGGTAGTGCCCAGAGCCTACCATCTGGCACTTCTAGCCATAGCCTAGGACATTCCTTTTGCAGGTCATAAAGCATACCAACAGACATATTATGCAGAAATTTTACTGACCTGATATTGCAAGGGATGTAACAGGGTACTGCAGGACCTGTGAGCAGTGCCAAAAAGTAGGCAAGGCAGGAGACAAGGTCAAAGCTCCTTTGATGCCTTTGCCTGTGATTAAGGAGCTATTTCAAAGGGTAGTTATGGATATTGTAGGGCCTTTGAGGACCCCACGTTCCACAGGGAAGACGTGTATCCTAGTGGTAGTAGATTATGCTACTAGACACCCTGAGGCGGTGACTCTGTCCTCCATTGAGGCAGAGAAGGTGGCAAATGGTTTGTTAGAGATTTTAAGCAGGGTATGTTTCCTGAGAGAAATACTGACTGACAGAGGTGTCAGTTTCCTGTCAGACCTGCTGGTTTGTCTGTGGAAGCATTGTAGGGTGAAGCACCTAAAGACCAACACTACCATCCCAGACTAATGGTCTGGTGGAGAGGTTAAACTCTACACTAAAGACCATGCTATGGGCATTTGTAGACCAATTTAGGAGAGAGTGTGACAAATATTTGCCCCATTTTCTGTTTGCATACAGAGAGGTACCAAAGGAATCCACAGTTTTTTCACCCTTTGAGTTGCTGTATGGGCATAGGTTGAGGGGGCCTTTGGATGTGATTCATGATGAATGAGAAGGTGAGTGTGAATACCACAAGGAGTCTGTTAAGGCATATGTTCTAAACCTCAAGACAAGGCTTAGGGAGCTCATGGGCTTGGCCCAGCAGAACCTGGCAGGAGCCCAGCAGCAGAAAAAGGTCTGTTATGGCAGGAATGCCTGAGCCAGAGAGTATGATGTGGGACATTAGGTTATGGTGCTCATTCCTGTCAGACAGAATAAGCTGCAGGCAGCTTGGAAGGGACCCTTCAAAGTGGTAAGGAAGGTCAGTGATGCTAATTATATGGGAAACCTGATAGACAGCAGGCAAGGGCACAAATTCTACCATGTTAGCATGATGAAGCCTTACCATGATAGGGAGGCCCTGGTGATGAGTATTAGCAGTGGATGGCAAGAGGAGTCTGAGGGGGATCTGTTGACTGTTCTCCTCAGTGAGGCTCAGACTGAGATCTCTGTGGAGGGGGTAGCAATATCCCAGCAGCAATCCCCTACCCAGGTTTGAGAAGTCTGAGCAATGTTGAGGAGTTTGGGGGCATGTTCACTGGGAAACCCGGGTGCACCCACCTTGTGCGGCACCATGTGGATACTTGACCACAAGGGCCTATGAATCAGGCCCCTTACAGGGTACCTGAGCAAGTCACACAGACTCTGAGGGAGGAGATACAGGAAATGTTGGAACTGGGGGTAATGCAGGAGTCAAGCAGTCCCTGCACCTCCCCAGTGGTGCTGATAACAAAGAAATATGGTAGCATCAGATTCTGTGTGGACTACAGAAAACTAAACAGTCACACAGAGTCAGATGCTTACCCCATACCTAGGATGGATGAAGCCTTAGAGCAGCTGGGTGGGGCTAAGTATCTGACCACTATTAATCTGACCAAAGGCTACTGGCAGGTGCCCTTGACTCCCATTGCCAGACAAACGTCAGCCTTTGTGACTCCTTTCAGATAATACTAGTTCATTCAGATGCCCTTTGGGATGAAAAATAACCCAGCAACCCTCTAGAGGCTGGTAGCGCATATCCTAGCAGGAGCACAATATTGCCATCTACAGATATTCCTGGCAATAGCACCTTCAGCATGTCAGGTAGGTCCTGAGTAGACTGCAAAGGGCAGGGTTGACCATTAAGCCCAGTAAGTGTCAGGTGGGTATGGCAGAGGTCAATAACCTTGGACATAGAGTGGGGAGTGGTAAGCTTAGACCAGAACCTGCCAAAGTGGAAGCTATTCAGGCATCGCCTGCCACTGTTACCAAAAGGCAGGTGAGGGTAATCTTGGGAACAGTGGAGAACTATAGAAAGTTTGTTCCCAATCATAGTACAACAGCTGCTCCCCTCACAGACTTGACAAGTAAAAACAGGCCAGATAAGGTAGTGTGGACCCCAGCCTGTGAGCAGGCATTCCAAAAGCTTAAATGGGATTTGGGAGGACCCCCTTTGTTAGCCAGTCTAGATTAAAGCAATGCCAATGCTGATGGATCTCAAGACAGGGTATAGGTTAATGTGTTGCCTGACAGCCCCATTTCTCTCAAGCAATATTTTTCTAGGGTCACTTGAACAACTAGCTCGAGTCTTCAAAGGGGGGGATGTGATGATGTGAGGCATTGCCATCTGTGCCAGGGAGAGTAGGGCAGTGCATGTGTAACATATGCCAGCATAGTTAGCTGGACTTTTGTAAATAATTTTGTGTCCTTTGACTACCACACTGACTTGTACAGATGCTTGTGTTAAAAATGTATCAGCAGTGTTATTATGACTGATTAAATGTTTATGTTAAAAGAAAGAATTCTGGAGGGGAAATAGAAGTTTATGAAATTGTTCTATACTTTCAGATACTGCAACAGATCTTAGTAAACCTCTGAGTGTGTATTGTACCAGAGTCAGGCAATCAAATGTGATGTCATTCCATAATCAGCACTGAGAAGATGGAACTCTCACAGCAGCTTGTTTTGCTTTCTTTTCTTTGGAACCTGATATAAAAGATCTATGACCATTATCACAGTTAGTTGAGTTGAGTTCAGCCTGTTAGAAGCTCATCAGCTTGCTTTGTGGAAGTAAGCATCTCAGCATCCTAGCTTGCCATGCTGTGTTAATTAAGTTAGCTATGGGACAGATATTCTTTAGAGAGTCAGGAAATACAGTGAGATTATTTGAGTATTGTTTTTCTGCATCTGTTTGAGTTTGTCCAACTGTGTTATTCTTATTTCTCCTGTGGTTGAAACTCTGGTGTTTATTATACATAGATATTTAGTATTATTATGTTTTCTATTGTTTATTATTAAATATTTGTATACCTTTCATTGTGGCTAGTCTTTTAGAGAATACTTTTAATGCCTTTAGAGTACTTGTGCTTATTTTAGTAACACTTTGGCCATTCCAAAAAGCTTGGCTGCTTTGGTTACACTCTACCATTTATGTTAGTATTGATTTTACTTGGTATAATTGTATACACTTGAAATAGCCTTAGAGTAGTTGAATGATAGCAGTGTAGTTACCTTATAGTCTGGGCAGAAGGGTATAGCTAATAAATCTGTGCCAGCCTTTCCCAGGAGTGTATGTGTGTGTGGAAATCAAATACCCAGGTTTGGGTGTGTCATCTACTTGGAACTGGGACACAGTGCTCCAAAGTGAGTCTCATTTGGGATCTGTGAAGACAGAGTCCAGTCCCAGATCCGGAGAGTGTTCCCTGTGTGCTCTTGGGAGAAACTGCTTGATGTAGAGAGATGCAGCGTAAATCCATTCCTGTTTTCAGACTGTCTCTCACTGGTGTCAGTGGTGAAGATTGATGCTCCTTGATTACTGGCCTGGGGTAAAGAGCGGCTGTCACATGCCTTTTGTCCTTTTCCCTTCCTCGGGTTGTTGTGTTCATTTACTTAAAATGTGAACACTCAAAATTATATAATTTTCAAATCTGTGGGCAGTGCCAGTAAAATGTTTTCTTAGTGGCAGTCTCTAATTTATCCTATTAACCATATATTAAATGCTTTGTAGTGAATGAGATCTTTCTTTTTCACCTACAAAACACTGAGTAAATTAGATTTTTTTGTAATTGTGGGAGTTAGTTATTCTGTTTCTAAACATTTTAGCCTTGGCTGCTCTCTTATCTGTGATGGGTACTGCACAGTGAAATAGTTATACATCTCCAAAGACTTTATAGATTTTTAGTTAATGTGAGAGGAAGAGACAGCAGCTGTGACTGAGGGGAAAAGATAGTAGCTGTGACTGATACCACACAGAGCAAAAGGTATGAATCCTCCCCAGAACTCAGCAAATTCATGACTCCAGTAAGAAAAAAAGGAAAGTTTACAAAACCTTATTGCACTGGCTTTTCCTGAGCAATGTTATAGATTTTTATACATCAACCACCAGCAATCTCCACAGAGAGTAAATGCTGCTCAAAACTTAATGCAACTAATATACCTTGTATCATGTAGGAGGCAATCAGGCAAATTACTAAAGAAAGTATAACAGGAGTTCATTTAACCTTAACGTGATATCTGAACCTAATTATCTATGGGGTTAATGAAGTTAAAGCTCCAGGAGCACATCTAAAATAGGTCCTGCTGCTTCTACTTTCACTTTTGTCTGAAATCCTGCACTACTATCCCACCAAATAAAAGGCCCACTTATAATTTTCAGCTGCAGGCCCATGAGGCCCATAATCCAGCAGGGCACGGTATGGATCCACCCAGGACGCTGAGTAGCTCAGAAATGCTACAACAGAGCAGTTACAGGGTAACTATAATTTTAGAGACAAAAATATATACACCAAGGAAGGGAACTCTTACCCTTTAAAATTCTAGTTCAACATTCTATCACCTTTGGTATCCCAGCTGATACACTATGACTGTTTCATTGTGCAAGACAGTTCTGAAATGCTTTGTGATATTTTAAAGATAAAATCACCTTTCTGTGTCAAGTGTACAATGGAACGTCTGCAGGTTATGAGGAAAATATAAAATTAGAGCTGTAAACATCTGACTCATTACTATTTAAAGCTGCCCAACCTATAACTCCATATTCAATTTTGCAAATGATCATTTGTAACATTTCAAGTTCATTTTATTCACATATGTATTACATACCATAAAATAAGGATGTAATTGAATGCAATCTCATTGCATAATGCTAATATATGACTATATCTGTATCCTTCCAATTAAGTAATTCTTTGGGATTGAACCAAATATGGCATTTTCAAAGTTTATGAGTTGTGGCCCTAAAATGAATATTCTGGAACAGCATTTTCACAGCTACCAAAATTATAAACTAACCCCCATAATTAATTTGTTAACCTTCCTTTGGCACTGAATTTTTGATGTGCTCTGTAAAGACTCACTCCATTAACCATACCCTGTTGATGTAAAATCTTGTTCTCAAATGTGATTTCATAAAGGGTCTACAAACAAAATACTTAATAAATAAAAGTATACCTCTGGGCAACTCTGCACAAAGACATTACTATTTTTCATGAAGAAGTTCACTAATATGGTTGTTCTAAAAATATGGCCTTAAATATGACAACTTTATAGCAGCTTTTATACCAAACTGTAGTTCTGATCTTGTTGAATGATTTTTTGGCAGTCATAACAGTGTAAGGCAAAGCTCTCTGCTTCTACTACTTGTTTTCAAACTGCTGTGAGATGTTATCATCAAAATCCAAAAGCCTTTGCACTTTCATTTCTTTTACCTACTTTCTGTCTCTGCATGGTTTAGAGCCTTCCTTTCACCGAATGTCTAGTAAAAGTGTGGTCACAGTAACCAAATGATTTTTGAAAACTGATGTTCTTATAACCATTAGTGATGTTTTCATATAATATGCTCTCACTCTGTGAGGAGTCCGGTGCTGAAAGCACTGCTACCATTGCGTGCTTCTACGTCTCAGTCATCTGTGAATTCCTAATACTTATTCACAGCAAATATGGCTGAACACACACCCTCACCAGTACCTCATATTATTTTTGTACCTTAATTTGCCACTTCCCAGAATTATTTAGCTGCTTGCTTCAAGTTTCCTAATGAAATAGATGCTTGCAACTGCTCTAGAGTACTTTATTTCTCTAATATTTGTGCTAAAGTTATTTTTATTCTATTACTTAAATACATATAGCACCACACCTCTTCCTGTGGCTTTCCTGCAGAGTGGCAGCATGGTCATACTTCTCCTCTGGCCTGAGGTCATTCACAGGCCCACAAGAACAGTGCTATTATATGTGATTACTTTATGCACTTCTGACTTCTTCTTGTCAAGATTATGCAATATACTGCATGCCTCCTAATATTTAACTATGTAATTACATTTGTTTCAGACTATTTTTATGATTAGAATTCATTGTAGTATTATTATTTGAAAAGAGACTATGACGGCCATCATTTTTGTGACCCTTATGGACATGTGCTGCTATGATTCTAGTAGGTTAACTGTATGTGTGCTTATCTTACTTCCTTTTTTTGTTTTGTTTTGTCTAGAAATAGCACAGAGGTAGCTATCTAAACTAATTTAACATTGGGAAATGCGTTAAAGATCACTGTAGAACTATAACCAACAAATAAACATGCACACGTTTTATAGGCATGACAAACTGCTATGGGTTATAACAGACTACAATAAAATAAAAAGGGTATGCACTCAAAAGTAATCAAAACAGCAAAACTAACGCATGTCGCAACTGCATTGGAACTCAGTATGTGGTCCCAAAGTATAACTTAAAGCTATAGAATGTTGTAATTGTGGTAAAATGAATAATGTACTAAGCGCTTGTAGAAATCAGAAAAAGTGTAAAAAGCCTGTGTGGAAAAAGCTTCAAGGTAGTTTAAAACTCATTGCTCACATAACTTTTTTGCAAAGTACAAAACACAAAACAAACATTTCCAGACCACAGTACAAAATGCAAAATATTAACCTATTCCTGGTAGAAATTAAGCAAAAATGAAAGCTTGTGAACTTTGAGGATGATATAGGAAGAAAGGTCATTATAATGAATGATGTGAACTCTGAGAAGTAACAGTTTCACAATCAATGAATATTGCATTGAAAATGTTATACATGACAATATATACAGCTATAAAGTTAGTACTGTGAACATTATGATCCAAGTAAACTGAGCAGGAGTTGGCTTAATAAACTTAATTTAAAAAGAGAAAACATAATGTATACATTCTGAAACTGAAGCTTTAAAAATATGTTTTAAAACAAGAAGTTGTGTTTAAATTAGAAATGGATGTATTAAAAGGAGTAACAGCTGCTGTTCATTTTCAGGAAACCCTAACCCCATTTTGTTTTCAGACACAGGTACTTTCCTTAAGCCTTGCATGTTTTAGTTATTTATATATTTACTTGCCTTTGATTATCAAGAAAATCTAACTCAGCAAAACCTCTTTTCAGTGGAGGTCAGGGGAGAAATCACAGGCAATTAGTATGATGTAATGATAAAACTATACTACATAACACTGACCCATACATACATATATATATAGTTGATAACCATGTTAAGTATTTAAGTTACAAGTATTAAGTATTTAAGTATACAGTATTTACAGCATGCTAAAGTCACACATATCTAAAGAACATCTAGCATAATTTACAGCTTATGTAAAATGTCACACTGAAATTTTAGTGAACAGACAGCAGATAAAGTACATGCATATTTTTTTAAAACAGTTATCCACTCAGACAAGTAAACAGTTTATGAAGAGTGAAGATTTTATGATACTTGATTTGGTTGAACACAGAGAGGACTTAGCAATGTTTCTGGAAGAAGGTCAGGAATGTTTTGTTAATAGGTATGATCTCATTTGGATTTTAAAATACAGGATACAAATGATTTGAATAAGAAAGGGGCTTAGTAATGAGGCTGCTACAAGTGAAGGACTATTTTGTTGACAAGTATACTTTCAAGGAACAGTAGATGAAATAAGATTAGATATGTTTATGTTCAATGGGAGCTTGTTCCACAGTATAGTACATATACAGAGTACAAGCAGTCACCATTGTGATTTTTAGATCTTTGACTAAACACTAAGTGTTGGTTCAGTGAATCAAGTTCCGGTGTGCAGGGTACCATTTTAATAAATTTCTTATATCAGAGAATCTGTATGGGCTGCAGAAGATGTTGTGGGGAGTCTTAATGTGAGTTTAAGCCAATAGTTTTTTTTTTTTTTTTGAATAACATATTTGCTGAATAAATCTTAATCTATAGTCAATTATTATACTTAATAGCTTTGTGTGTGATGAAGTGATGATGTTTGCAGTAGTTTGATTGCTGAGTTGGAAGTGAAAGTTATCTTTGAATTCAAGAATAATTTAAATTGCTCTAGCCACTTTTCAATTTTTGTAAAGGAATGTTGTAAGGCATCTTGGAACTGTTTGACTAACGAGGCTGCTCATACTAGGGTTGAGTCATCTATATCACTGGATTATATTTGCTAAAAGAAATTCTGAATGCATTTTACTAATACATTTATTAAAGAATAATAGTCCTAATACTGAACCATGTGTCACACCTAATGTTGTTTGCTGAAGAGTTAACAGCTCTTCGGCTCTTTGTTCAGTAGCTACAGTAGGTTTAAGTTTTAAACCAATTAATTGTATCAGTTGTGAAGCCTAGTTCCTTGAGCCTAGATAATAAAGTGGGATTTGAGTCTGTCGCAAATGCCTTGGATTGTTCTAGAACTGGGGTGTCCAACAGGTGGTCCACAGGCCACAATCTAGTCTACTGAAGCATTATATGTAGCGTATGGCATGTCCCAAAACTGTAAACATTTAAAATCTTTATTTTGCTCTTGACATGCAGTAGCTCATGTCCTTTCACTTTAAATGTGCCTTCCCAGTTATTAACTGCATGTCACTAAGTGGTGGACATTGAGGAAAAATAAATCAGTGCAACAGGAAGACTTCTTTCTTCATTTATGCTTCATTAGCACTGGCAGTGTTCATGACAATGTTGACTTTTTGGAGAAGAATTTATTTGGAAGAAGAGTAGCAATTCTACTTTTATATATGGTGTATGTGTGAGTCCGTGTGTATGTGAATAATTAGAGATAACTAAGTGTGAGTGTGTTTGTATGCATGCTGTTGTTTGTTTGCAGGAGTGATTTGTGCTTGTGTTAAGTAAGAAAGCAGTGTGACTATGTTTATGTGCATGTGTGCATGTTTGTATGCATAATCCGATATAACTTAAGTGCATGTGTGTTTGCTTGTTTGTATGCATGTAGTGTTCATGTATGAGCCATTTGTTTTCAGGAGTGTTGTGTGTTTCTGTGAAGTAGAAAAGCACAGGCGGGTGCAGCGGTTAGTGTTGCCACCTCACAGCAAGAGGTTCTCTGGTTCGATCCTCAGCTGAGGTGCCTTCTGTGCGGAGACTGCATGTCCTTCCTGTGGTTGTGTGGGTTTCCTCCGGGTGCTCCGGTTTCCTTCCACATCCCAAAGACATGCTGTAGGTGGATTGGACACTCTAAATTGGCCCTAGGAGTGAGTGTGTGTGCGTGTGTGCCTTCCGTGGAAGGTTGGGCGCCGGGCTGGCAACTCAACACCGTAAAACTCCACTGCCAATCATGAGCAGACAGGTGATCCACTGTGGTGACCTCTAACTGGGAAAAAAGCCTAAAGAAGAAGAAGAAAAGCACAGTAACTGTGTGTGTGTGTGTGTGTGTGTGTGTGTGTGTGTGTGTGTGTGTGTGTGTGTGTGTGTGTGTGTGTGTGTGCACATATGTGTGTGTGTGTGATACTGCTCAACCTGCATACATTGAAAATAGGTACAAAGGCCCATCAAAAGTAGATACATCCAGCGAAAAATGTGGAAATCTTAAAAAGTTTGAATACCAAATAGCACTTTATTTTTCACTCTTCCAGTAGAGATGTGGGACACTGCTCAAAAACACATTTAAAGGCAGAGTGACAAAAATGATGGAAAAATATAAGCACATAATCAAAAAGACTGTGTTAAAGTTTAATAATGATTTGCATTGCAGAATTCTGCCACAGAAGGTCAGTTATTTCTGCTGCTGAAAACAGATGTAAGATGTAAGATGTATGTCCTCTTCATTGGGACCAGTGTAAAATCTGTAGATTTTCATGATCTGTATTGCAGAGTTCTACCACACAAGCTCATTAATTTGTTTGAAAATGGGAAATGTAAGATATGTCCTCTTTCTTTAAATTATTTGCATCAGTCCAACATCTGTAGACTAAAAGAGCATGTCTAAATGGGCAAAACGACCTTTGGTTTTTGCATACAAAATTGTTTGTATATTTCTTTATGCATGCAAACATTTTTTATGCAAAAGCCAAAGGTCATTTCACTCCATTTTACAAAAAAAAAATTGCTTTAAAAATTGCTTCCAATGCAGAAGTGTAAACTTACACAGCTGTGTTTATGGCATTAATATTAGTGGCCGGGAAGGAGGGAGTTGTATCACTTTGAGTTCTAACGCTAATTACAGTGGATTAGTGCAGGTAAGTAATTGTGAATTAAGTTATGTAATTATCAATCTATTAAATTAACAGTTAAGCAAAAAAAAAGGTAACTTTTTCCCAAACTATTAATTTGTGATTTTTGCAGGTCACGTCTGAAAACTGTCTTCTGACACATCTTGATTTGCACACTTATGGCATTAATTGAAATACTTTCACGTGTATTTGCTCCATTACATTTGCAGTGCTGTGGCAAGGATACTGTCACTTCTGTTTGTACCAATATTTGCACTGTTGTAGAAAGGATAGCAGTTTTTTTTCCATCTCTTTCAACTTTCTGGTTTGAAAGCCGCACTTGTGCCTGTTTCCCGCCTTTCCTATAACTAGCCTAGTCCAATTACGGAGTTGCTGTATCCAGAATTGTTAGTAAGCTTCTGAGCCCCCCCCAAGCCTTTCTGTGTTGGAGGGATGCCTTCTAGCTTATCAGTGGGAGTGGTAAGCACTAGGTAGCCTATCTTCCATGGGAAGAGTGAGTTTTGGCGCAGAAATTGTAGTTTATTTGGCAGTTTGGGCAGTTTTCTATCTCTTTCAACTTGCTGGCTTAAAAGCCTACGTCTGTACTTGCGCCCCGCCTTTCCTGTATCTAGTCTAGTCCAGGTACAGATTTGCTGTATCCAGGGCTTTTTGTAAGCTTCTGAGCCCCCCAAGCCTTTCTGTGTTGGAGGGATGTCTTTTAGCTTATCAGTGGGAGTGGTAAGCATTAGGTAGCCTATCTACCACAAGAGGATTGGTTCCAGGCCCAGAAATTGTAGCTATTGGCCATTTGGGCAGTTTTTTTCCATCTCTTTCAATTTTCTGGTTTAAAAGCCGCACTTGTGCTTGTTTCCTACCTTTCCTGTAACTAGCCTAGTCCAGATACAGAGTTGCTCTATCCAGGACTGTTGGTAAGCTTCTGAGCCCCGCAAGCCTTTCTGTGTTGGAAGAAATCCTTCTAGCTTATCAGTGGGAGTGGGAGTGGTAAGCACTAGGTAGCCTGTCTACCACGAGAGGAGAGGTTCTTGGCCCAGAAATTGTAGTTTATTGACCATTTGGACAGTTTGTCCATCTCTTTCAATTTTCTGGTTTAAAAGACCACATCTGCACTTGTTTCCCATCTTTCCTGTAACTAACCTACTGGGTAGCACTAGAAAGCCTTAAACTGATACAAGCCTTCTAGCTTAGAAGACAGACTTTGGAGTGATTAAGTATCAGTTTTCTGTACTTTCTTGCTGTACTTAACTGTTTTCTGCCTAAACGCAGATTTTCCAGCATTTATTGTGATTTACAAGCTTGTTTTTTTCACATATTGTACTTATTTGACTGCCTGCATTTTTAAAAAGTTTTTTGTTTAAATAATTTGTTCACTAAACTGTTCACTAAAGTGTGAAAGCCTTTTATGATTGTTTGTAGTCATTTGAAGCTATTTTAAGTGTATTTTTTTACTGTTTTTGCCTTATCTTTTCAAAAAAACAAAACAAAAAAAAAACAAAAACATTCCTTGTTTTCCGCCTTTCTAAGCTAGTATAGTCCAATTTTCTGGCTAGTGCTGAATTCAGGACTGTGATACTAGTTTCTGAGTTGCCCATACCTTACTTGGATAGAAGGAAGTTTCTCTGTTCACCTGTGAGAGAGGGGAGCTTTGAGCAACCTATCTGTCCCTGGAGGAGTGGTTCCAGCCCAGAAGTTAGTAGTTTATCGGCCATTTTGGGCAAATTACTATCTCTTTCATTTCCCTACTATAAAAACTGTGTTTGCACGGTTTTGTGCACCGGGCAGTGCCGGTTAGCTACGGTTAAATTATTCCCAGCTCCACTAAGTCTCATCTTCAGTTTTTCCCTTGAAACTAGTCTAATTCTCAACCTAAGCACTCAAAAAGCATCTTACAGCCCAGCACTTGCTCAGACCTAACAGCAAGCACTAATATACCCTGACACTGATTGCCCAGCAGGGCAAGGCTCTTTATTCACCTTTCACCAACCAAGCGACTAAGCAGCTCACCCTACTATTCAGGCATAACCAAAGGGCAACTTCAGGTGCACTCTCCAGTCCAGCTGGTGAATCTGGGTATCCTGAGGCAATGTTACAACTGCCTCATGTACACAGACAAGCCTCTCCTCCTACCACGAAACACTAACATATGTGAGAGATGCAATTATACAGCCAAACTGGAAGCTAAGCTGTCTCCACCCAAGACTGGAACAGACAGTCAAGAGGAGAAGGTTAACACTTGCACCACACCTCCAGCCGTACACAGACCTACTAAAACAGCACTGGCAAAAACTACACATGAATACACAAAATCATACTCGGAGGATCTAAATAAAAACCTGCAAAAGGATCAAAGACTTCCAAAGCAGACACCCAAACAACTTGCACTTCCCGTCACAAACCAGACAACACATAAAACACAAAATCAGTGTGCCGCACAATCACAGCCCTTAAGACAAAATAACATACCTATCACATTAGTAATAGGTGACTCTATAGTCAGGAACACTGACGTCCCACTCACTAGGCTGGACAAGCAGAAGGTTACTGTTAGCTGCCTGTCAGGAGCCAGAATCTGCCACATAACACAAGCACTCATGTCACTCCAGAACAAGTACAAATATGACTCTGTCATTGTTCATGTTGGTTTGAATAACCTGAGACGTACCTCCCTGGACTACATGAAAAGAGACATGGAAGAGCGCTCTGATCATGCAGCCCAGGCTGGTATGACCCTGACCCTGAGTAGCATCCTGCCCTCACCAAGAATGATACCTTAGTATAAAGAAAAAATTATCAATTTCAACAATTGGCTAAGCTTCTGGTGTCATTCAAAGGGGATCCAGTGTCTGTCAGCCTGGGACGACATGCTTGACAAGCCGCATTGCTTCACAAGAGATGGCTTGTACCTGTCACCCCTAGGCTTTTGAATACTGATCAAGGCTCTTGCTGCCCCCATAGTGCCTTTTTTTAGGCAAGGCTCAAAAGTCAAACCCACCTCCGTAAACAGCACAATTAACAAAAAACTGAGGGTTATGCTACTCAACGCCAGGAGTTTAAATCTTAAAATGCACGCGCTCAAAGCACTCCTCAGTATGGAGAACGTCGACATCTGTGCAGTAACTGAAACCTTGTTCAAGGCTCCAGAGAACACCCCAGCACTACCGGGCTACAACTCATACCACACGTTTCGGCCACAGAACATGGACCGAAACACAAAAGGAGGGGGTGTATCCATATTCATCAAGGATACCTACACCTCCAGGTTAGTGGCGCAACATGATACCTCTGATATCATCCATGTGCAACTAACATTGGGTAAATCTGCAATGCAAATTGTGGCCTGCCACAGATCACCCTCCATGACCCAGGACCACCACTTCACCTTTCTGGAGACACTGGAAAACATGAAGGTCCTACCGAACACCCTGATATTGGGCGATTTCAATTACCCTATCATTCACTGGGAAAACTTCTCGAGTACAAATTCCCAGGTCCAGCGCTTCTTGGAATTCATCAACTCAAATGCCCTGGATCAGCTAGTAAACTCCCCTACCAGAGGTGAAAACACAATGGACCTGGTCATCATCAACATGGGCGACAGGTGTTCCACACTGGAGGTCAACCCATCACTGGTTAGATCAGACCATAAACTAATCACTCTGAATGTCCACACCCCATCACCACCCCCAACTAAGGAAACCACAGTAAAAAACTTTTCTAAAGCAAACTTCACCTTACTTAAGACAGAGGTGGTAAGTTTCACAGCCCCCACACTAAAGGATAATTCTGCCCAAGATGCAGAAACCTTTACAAATGCACTCTATGAGCACCTACAAGGATGCATGGATCGTGTCATCCCTAGCAAAACCAAGACTCACTCCTCTAAGAGAAGGAAACCAGTTTGGTGGACCCCTGCAATAAACAGGCTATACAATAGAAGGAGGAAACTGGTTCAGAAAAAAAGCAAATCCCAAGAAGGAAAGACATCCCTGATCAGTATCAGTAAGAAACCAAGGTCCCTCATGAAATCATCCAAGGCAAACTTTGAAAGAAAAATAGCCAATGATTCAAAAGATAACCACAAAGCCTTCTTTGGCTATATTAAGAATCTAAGTGGCAACTCGCAGATATGCGAATTCTTGTCGTATATTAATGAAACTACTAGTTTTTTAATGTTTGCATGGCAATATGATTCTGTCAACGTTGATTATTTAGATGTGAATTTGATGAAAGATGATGAAGGTGACAGATATGTGTCTAAAATTCATAGAAAAGCTACATACTCTAACACCTTTTGGCATTTCACAAACTCACACCCATTTCATCAAAAAAAGTCTGTTATGAAAGGCCAATTGGATAGGGCTGCTCACATGGTCACAACACATGAAAAGTTTTTGAAAGAATGTAATTTTCTATGTAGTATGTTCCTGAAAAGAGGTTACCCGGCAAAGCTAGTGAAAGAACTAAGTATGGAAGTCATTACCAAGAGACTAAATGGTCATTTTCAACCTATTTTAGGCACCATTCCACTTACATCAGATAATGGTGGGTATCAGGGAACATTAAGTACTATAGAATGTAGTACCATGGTAGAACTATGCAATGACACTACACAACAACCTCCAGATTTTCAAAAAGCCTTAACTATAACTTTTAGCCAGCACACTAAGTTTTTAACTTCTATTTTTGAAAAAAAATGGCCAATTTTGTTAGAGGATGCTAACATCAGGAAGCACTTAGGGGCTAAACCAGCTATTGTATACAGAAGAGGTAATAATTTTAAGGATTTATTCAAGAACAGACAGGTTCCATTCCATGCAAATAAACAAGGAACTTTTAGCTGTGGTGCTTGCTCATGGCATCATATGGTAAAAATAACTGACAATATAACTGTTAGAAACATTAGACATCAGATAAAAGGGAAATATTCTTGTAATTCCAGAGCAGTGGTTTATTTGGCCATGTGCGATTCATGCTCTGGTTTCTACATAGGAAAGACTGAGCGTAAGCTAAGTCAAAGAATCTATGAGCATGACTACGCTATTAGGAAAAACAATCTGAATAATGCATTGGCCAAACATATTTCTGACACTGTGAACCATAAATTTTCTTTTGTAGCAATTGATCAAGTCACTATTGATGAAAACAAGCCTTGGGGTTTACAGTAAAAAATGAATGAGCTAAAATGGCAAATCCGCTTTCAAGCAGACAGTTGGCCTGGCATCAATGACCACACTTTTATCTCGGCCATACTGAAACTAAAAGCACTTGAAAGAAAAAAGATTTTAAAACAACAAAAATAAGGTTGTCTGACAAATGGCAACAACATTGAGTTTTATATATTAATTTATACATTTCCATACATATTTAAATATATATATATATATATATATATATATATATATATATATATATATATACCTTTTTTGAACATTAGTTGTATTAAATTGTTTTTAGTGTAGTGTTGACAGCTTTAGGTTCATATGAGACAACAGTTTTATGTTCAGCTGTATATCATGATGACTGACACTGATTTTAACCAATAGAAGTAAATGTTATGGTATTTAAGGTGAATGCATGTAGATTAGTTTGCCTGATGAAGTTTGAAACTTGTTCAAACAAAAACGCTAACCATTTCCTTGCTACTGGAATCATTAAATACTTGGTGTTTTTACATGTTTCAACTTGTAGTTCCTCTCATTTGAACTTTTGACTATTGTTCCAGAGGTGCTTGGACTTCAGCCTTGTG
Source organism: Protopterus annectens (assembly GCF_019279795.1). NCBI lineage: Eukaryota > Metazoa > Chordata > Ceratodontiformes > Protopteridae > Protopterus > Protopterus annectens. The sequence continues at coordinate 842,220,722 of NC_056733.1, read as the reverse complement.
TGTTTTTGTATCAGTTTGGTGACTTTGTGCTTTATAGAAAAATAAATGTCTAAGAGCACAAATGAATGGCATATCCTTGCATACTGTTACTTGCTAATGTAAGTAATTATAAGGTGGGTGATTTTACAGCAATGATATCAATATGTGACAGCACTGACTTATGTCAATACATGTGTCCTCGAACAATTAATGGGCCACATGCATCGACAATTCACACATTCATACATCTCAAGTGAACAGAATGTCCACAGTTTGGCCTCATAGTTTTGTACTGGCAAATCATTAAAGATTGAAATTAGAAAATAATTATATGCATTTCAGTTTCAGACTTCATATCCCTCAGGACAAATCATATGGTAATACAAAATCTGTTATTTTACCAACTTTCTAAGTTTGTAAGACCAAAATATTTAACATTTTCCTTATTATTGGGTCTTTGTCCCACTTTTATTTATGTCATGGTCCAGCTTTGTTGGTATAAGAGGTTGAGGGGGATGTACACCTTACAAAAACCTGTAAGAAAGTATTACACCTTGCAAAACAGCAATCACAAACAGAGATATACTAAGCACTAAATCAGTTATGCACCTTCAGCATCAAACAAAAGACTTATGTATCCCTGAATCCAAAAGATAGAAAACAAGGGTATGACATTCACTGTTATCATTTGCACAAGGTGTTGTGTGGGCAGGAGGGGGGCAGGAGGATAAGGCTGACACAAAAGGCAGTGAGTACATGTAAAAAAGAAAGACAGGCAGGCAAATTTTAAAGTATCAAATGGCCACTGAGAAATAAGCTGTAAGCCTCATGACTGAACCATGTAACTGTTCTGTCTGTCTGTATGGGCACCCAAGGTTAAATGTGTGTGTGAGTGTCTGCAAGAACACAGCCAAGCTCTGGGCTACTTGTACATCCTGGTATGTGAGACAGGTGTGAGCTGTGCATGGTAGGGGTGACAGTTCATTGTTGTTGTTCCTGACCGCAAGAACTGGCTCTGCCAGGAGTTGCACTGGCACATCCATGCCATGGTCACATGCACTGCTGCTACCTGAACATGACTGATGTCTGCTGGATAAACTCTCCTCACGAGTGCACCCAGGACCATGACCCCATGCCCTACCATGTCTGTGTGTGGACACCTCAACCACTGATGGAGTAATAGAAGTAGTGCCATCATGGGAGTGTGATCAAGCACAGCCACATTGGCTAACATCAGATGATGAGGCTGACCTATGTCCACATGGATGTTGTCCCCCTCCCAGCAGATGTTCCATCACAGACATCTCCCATTACAATGTGTCGTTCATATGATCCAGTGAATCAACAGCATGGTGGAGGCAGTCATGCATGTCAGCCTGTGCCACATCTACAACCCTAAGCATTTCCTCTGAGGCCCTACTGGAATGCACCTGTGCCTCCGTGATGGCCCTAAACAAATGTCAAGTAGCACAGAAAGACAGATCAAGATCAGGTGGAAGGTGAACAGCAGGGATCCTACGAACACCCCTAATAACCTTCCTGTGGGGCAGCTCGCCCACACTTTGGCTAAGGTCAGCATCAACAGGTACTGAAGCTGTAGTAATCACACTTCACTGATTAAGTGTCTCATCTTCCACCTGTCCAATACCTGAGGGCTCACTGGAACAGGTATGAGTAGACCAACTGCCTGTGTCCAATGTAAATACAGGGAATGGCTGAATGTAAACCTCATTGTCAGATTCAATCTCTGCACCCCCCAACTGTGCCTATGTTAGGCTACCATCATCATCAGAGTCTGCCGATACTCTGACATCAGGTGGTAGGAGTCCTACACTTCCATTGTCAGGATCACCTGTAATAATAAGCAACAAACACAGGAAAGAAATTAATACCTACACTGCTACAATTTAATATATGCTAACAAAGTAACAGTGATGTGACTATCACAGATGGTACAGCAATATACAGACACTCCTGACACCAACTTCACACATAAGGATAAATGCATGTTTCTGTCAAATGCTCATCAGTAGTCAAATAAAAATGTTTGGCTTACGATGTGCAGATGACTCTACACTTGCTACAGAGGATGGTCCTAGAAGAAGTTAAGCAAAAGGTAAGGACACCATCATCACGAAAAAAATAACATAGGGGGACCAATATTTTGCCTTTGTGTGTCCATTAACAATACTTTTAACTGAAACTTGGCTGACACGTCCACCACAAGCCCATGTGTAATGAACCAGAATGTGTTGTTACCTATATCTATCTGTAAATAGGATACCCCTTAACAAAAAAGATTAATTAAACCAACTTAACTATTACTTTCAATATTTTACCATACAAGAAATTTGTTAAAATTGACATATGTAAGCTTACCTTGAAGCTCCTCCTGGGACATCCTTGTCATTCCTGAAACAGCAGCAGCAACATCAGTCACATGCTGTTGTGCATTTTCATTTGAACTCTCTGGATTCATGACAGTGAGCAGGAGCTATTCATTTGGTGTCAATGGTGGCTCTGTAGCAGCTCCCCCTGGATAGCCAGCTGTCCATGGGTCACTGCAGCTGCTGTCTTCTGGGCTGATGAAATAAAATCAGTGACCCTATGATGCACCTGATCATAAGCCCTGCTGTGCTCCCCCTATGGTACTGATGCCATTTGTTATCTGGTTCCAACTCTGCATTCTGCAGACATATCCCACATCCTCTCTCAGGCTGAAAGGTACCATGTCCTCTAAATGCTTGGACAATTACATCATTCTTAGTATCACTGAAGGTGGGATTGCAGGGATTAAGACACTTGAGTGCCACAATCTTAGGTGACATAAAACAAAAAAGAAGGATAATACATGTAAAAGTTCTGCTTATATATATATATATACATGTATTATAATTTTTCAATATTACCCACTGGAGAAACAAAACTTAATGTATTAAAATATAAAATGTCATGTGGTTGTAACATATTGCAGTCACACACAAACTAAGGTTTGATCCAAAACAAGGAAAAACAAGAACAAACCTCTTTAAAAAATGGTTTTGGTTGTGGCAACACACAAATGGAACTTGGTTCTCCTATCCCCAAAACAGCAGGCAAATGACAGTGTGTACCAAGCAAGGAATAACACATTAGTCAATTGTTATGAATAATTCCCAACAAATTCTCCCAAAATGTGCACACATTTGCCATAGAAAAGTCATTTTTATGCAACTGTCCATCACCTCTACCTGTGGCCAGCACTCCCCTAGCGGTGTCTATGGAGCATCTTAGAAGGCTAACATCCCTGTGCCATTGAAGATATAGGACATTTACATTTCATGGAAATAACATAGAAGAGTGTAAGAGAAACAGCTGTAGCAATAACTCTTGTGATGAAAGTTAATAAGACTGTGTATCTGAGAAAGTAAGATGCAATGACAAAAATGCCTATGCCATCAGTAAACATCTAAGAAATACATACAGATAAAAGTTGCATTTGCTAATGCATATATATATATATATATATATATATATATATATATATATATAATTTTCTTAGTAACGTGAGGAAATCTAGTATGCAATTGAAAAATACAATCATACCTTATCAAGATCAGTAGTCTTCTGTGCAGATAAATTCAAAGCAATACCAATCTTCTTTTGTGTGATCCACATACACATCTCTCCTCACCTTCAAGTTCTCTAGCTACACGGTTACCTTTTTATAGTATGGATTCAGGCCTGTGAGCATGGTGAAAATGCAAATGAGGTGTGAACTCATTAGAATTGATTAATCCTAAACATGTGGCTCCATGTATCAGGTATAAACATAGTGCAGGCACTCCAGCAGTGCTAGGTGGTAATGGATTGCAGCTATGAATGATTACTGGTAGGGAAAAGGATGATACAACAGCAATTCAGACTCACTTACCTGTAGTGGGTGTGTCCCCAGGTTACACTTACAACATGTAGAAGTAATTGTTTTAAGGTTTAAATGGAAGTAAGCAGCACACATTTCTCATTTTCTGTTCATTAATATCCAAACTGTCCTGTTTTGGTGAAAACTGTTTATTATGCAATCAATAATGCACAACAGGGTGTGTGTTATTGTGGAAATAATGCCCCAGGTGTATTTTGAGACCTGACACTGCAGGCAGATGGCCTCTACACCCCTGGAAGGGCATTATTTTACAATAACACACCCCCTGGAGGGCATTATTGCACTTAGAGAATGGACTGTCTGTAAAATTATATTTTATTAATTTATTTTTATTACTATATTATTTATATATTTTTGATGTAAAATGGTTCCTCTGCCTAACGTTTCAAACTTGCTATAGTATATGTTAATGGTGTTGGAGGAAGCATTTTACATCCAAAATATAACAGTTTAAAAAATATCCAGGTATTTACTTTATTTTTGGTCACTTACTCCTAAAAGATTTGGTTTGCTGCAGTCATAGGAGGCAGAAGTTACTAAATAATGACATACATTTGAGTTTCAGACTTTTATTTGCTTCAGAAAATTCATACTAACACAAATCCCTTTATTTAAGCAAGTTTTTAATTTTATAAGAGCAATAACTAAAATCTGTTTCTATTTTTGAGCCTTTGTTCCCACTTTATTTTAGGCTTTATCCAGATTTCTTCATTTGAAAGGTCCAAATATGCAAACCTCTTTACTGCTGCCAGTGATCATCTCATTCACTCTCTCTCTGTCTCTCTGTCTCACACACACACACACACACACACACACACACACACACACACACACACACACACACACACACACATCTGCTTCAGAAAATGCATGCTAATGCAAAACATTTAAAATATGTTCCTATTTTGATACTTTGTTCCCTGTTTATTTTAGGCTTATACAGATGCCTTTATCTAAGAACATATCTCTCAACTGTATAGATTTTTGCAGCATGTCCAGATTTTTACCTAATATTTATTTATTTATTTATTTT